>NW_027442170.1:0-182054 GCF_048569485.1 Anomaloglossus baeobatrachus | reverse complement strand
AATGTTTCTCCAGATAGGTCATGTGGAAATTTTCTTTCCTCAGTACAAATGTTTTCACTATGGCTTTGGAAAATTTTTTTGTATGTGCATCATGGTCATTTGACCCATTGTACTCTCAAGTAGCAATATATTGTACTGTTATGTTGTACTATGTACTAATTACGTGTTTATATGGTTTTGTAACCCTTTATGATCTTAGATAACTTTATCCTTGATAAAGACCTAAAAACAAGCTCGAAACGTTGGATGAATTATCCTTTTGCACAAATAAAGAATTTTCAGCATTCTAAGAGTTCTTTTCTTACGTTATTGATCACTATAGTGTGCCAGAGCTATTTCTATTGAATTGACTCTTATTTTTTCTGAGCACCTGCTATATACACAGTGAGCCAGACATATTCAATTTTCATTCAGAAGGCAGAGGGAAGCCTTAGCAGCTGAGCCTATATCTTGGCTTGTGAGCATTAGAACAGGCCGGCGATTACAGGGTAACATGAAAAATGTCCAGCTTGCATTATGACTAGAACATGACAATATCCTTTTAAGTACTAACCTATGATGCGTTCCTAAGCAGTTGATGTTATATGTTCTACATTTCATTTTCTGCATACTTTCCAAGTAGTAGAATTTGCTTTGATATAGGCAACTGGATTTTCACAATGAAAAGGCAAAGGATAACGCCCGAAAAAGACGCCATACATTATGTCAGTGCCATCACTGACAAACCTGGATTGACCATGAAATACATCAATCCCCTTAAAGGTGAGTTAAAACAAGTTTTAACTAAATTGCCTTAATATTGTCATGCATTAGAATGACTGTCTTAGGTAATGATAAATATTTTCTACAGGAAGAGGAGTGTTTGCTGAAACTGAAATCGAAAAAGGGAGTTTTGTTGCAGAATATCGAGGTGAGCTCACGTATGCACTTACGATGGTAGACAACTACTCGAGATTTATGGTTGTGGTACAAGTCAAAGATCTAATGGCCCATACTGCAGCGAAGGTCTTCCAAGCACACTTATGCAGACCTCATGGCTACTCAGAGAGAGTCCTCACAGATCAAGGCACTGCCTTTGAAGCGGAAATCTTCAAGGACTTCTGCAGCTTTTACCGATGCAGGAAGATGCGTACTACACCCTACCATGCTCAAACCAATGGTTATCAACCTGCTCAGGACTTTACCCCATATTCCAGATGTGGCCTTACAAGTGATTTATAGAGGGGTAACAATACGTTGGGATCATCGGATCTAATCTCCCTTTTTATACACCCTAAAATCTTGTTTGCGTTAGAATAAACAATAACATCATAAAGGTATAGCAGTACCGTTTCAAAGTTTCGGTGTCCCAAGCAGCATTCCATCAGCCTCTGGAAGGTTCCTGGCAAATTGCACAGCTCGAAGGGCATGCTTTTGAACTCGCAGAGACCCATCGGGGTGGCAAAGGCGGTCTTCTCCCGGTCTGCCTCAGCAACGGACACTTGCCAATAGTGACTAGTGAGATCAAGGGTAGAAAAATAATTTGCAGTTGTCAATGCAGCTAGCTATTCCTCAATACAGGGGAGTGGTGCTGTCCTTCTTCTTTAACAGGACCAACGGAGCTGCCCAGAGGCTACAACTGTCACGGATAACCCCAGCCTCCTTCATGTTGCTCAACATGTCCTTGGTACACTGGTAATGTGCAGGTAGATTTGGCTTATATCTCTCTTTGATGGGTGGGTGTGCACTTGTGGGGATGTAGTGTTTGACCCCTTTTATTTTTCAAAAGTCTAGCGGATGTTTGCTGAAGACTTGCTCGTATTCTTGCACTAGCCTGTAGACCCCCTTCTTGTGATGTGAAGGTGTGGAGTCAGTGCCTACGTGTAATTCCTTACACCACTCCTCTGGCTGACTTGGTGAGCTGTCACTGAATGGGTGGGCTGAAGCAATGGTGGATGCTGCTGTTTGGATAGCATGTGTATCTACTGAGAACAGCTTATCAATGGTGGCAAATCGGAGCAGCTTAATCTTTTGCTCTCCGCAGTTCAACACTCTCATGGGCACTCTTCCCTTCCATATTAATGAATAAAACTATGATGTAAATAGCATATAGATACCCCACAAATGCAGATAAAAGTAGGTTATGGGAAAAGGGGGAAGAGAGAAACAGGAAAATAGTGGAATAAAGTATACCTTCCAGGTGGGAGAGGAAATGGCAGCACAGCCAGTGGAGGTGAAGCAAGGGGAGCCTGCAACTAAAGAGTTGAGAGCGTTATCACATGGTGACTGAGCCTGATTGTAACGGGAGCATAGAGGTGCCGATCCTGTCTTACCTGCGTTGGTGTAGAAGTGGGTGTCCTGTGGTGGAGTCAGCTATGTGCAGTGGTGGCCGTGGGTTCTTTTATGTGCGACCGTAGTAATAGCTGTGCCCACTTCCTGTATGGGAGTGGAATGCAGTGAGGCTAATGGAACGCACGCCTGCGCATTTGTGTTTAACGTCGCGCATGTGCAGAACGGAGAAAAGGCTGCGCTCACTTCCTAATGAAAGGGAGTGAGACGCAGCTGGGAAGGGAAGGGAAAAGATTAGGGTTTGGGGATGATGAAAGGGCTTTCTACGGGCAAGGATGGCAAAGGGTGGCAGTGACGGAAAGTCAGGCAGATGGTCCTGTCCTGTCCTGTCCGTCCGTCTTTTTGTATCATGAATTGGAAAGACTGCAAGGGGGAGGGGAGGTGCTTGTGCCCAAAAGGAGGAGTTATTCAGATTCATTGCAGTGGGCGGCGGCTGCAAAAAGCACCATTCTCCTTGTTTTTGCTCTGCAAAACAGCCTTTTCAAGGGTTTGGCTTGGGTGACAAAATGTCTTCTGTAGGCGTGGGTTTGTCTCCCTCTCCCTAAGATGTGTCCGGTATAGGCCAGGGTGCCACTCAAGGCCGTAACCAATTCGGGTTATAGCTTCTCGGCCTTTTGGCTAAGATCAAGTGTAGTTTCGGAGGACGCTACCTTGGTCGGTACTGGAAGGTGCCTGGGATTGCACGTCTGCCGGCCTTGAGGGAGTGTGTGCGCCTTCTGGTGACACATAGCCCTCTTGTGCCTGGACGGTTCCCAGGCAACGGGAGGCGATCACCTTTGTTATTTTGAAGTCCTACTGATAAACAGAAAAAAAATGAAAATCCAGTTGCCTATATCAAAGCAAATTCTACTACTTGTAAAGTATGCAGAAAATGAAATGTAGAACATATAACATCAACTGCTTAGGAACGCATCATAGGTTAGTACTTAAAAGGATATTGTCATGTTCTAGTCATAATGCAAGCTGGACATTTTTCATGTTACCCTGTAATCGCCGGCCTGTTCTAATGCTCACAAGCCAAGATATAGGCTCAGCTGCTAAGGCTTCCCTCTGCCTTCTGAATGAAAATTGAATATGTCTGGCTCACTGTGTATATAGCAGGTGCTCAGAAAAAATAAGAGTCAATTCAATAGAAATAGCTCTGGCACACTATAGTGATCAATAACGTAAGAAAAGAACTCTTAGAATGCTGAAAATTCTTTATTTGTGCAAAGGATAATTCATCCAACGTTTCGAGCTTGTTTTTAGGTCTTTATCAAGGATAAAGTTATCTAAGATCATAAAGGGTTACAAAACCATATAAACACGTAATTAGTACATAGTACAACATAACAGTACAATATATTGCTACTTGAGAGTACAATGGGTCAAATGACCATGATGCACATACAAAAAAATTTTCCAAAGCCATAGTGAAAACATTTGTACTGAGGAAAGAAAATTTCCACATGACCTATCTGGAGAAACATTCTGGATCAAACAACCAAAAATAGTCAAGCAGGTAAATACACACCTATATGGATAACAGGATGATATGTGTTCAATTGTATAGCGTCATTGCCATTAAGGTACAAATGGAAAACTTGCAATCCTATATAGTGAAGGAAATGAACACACATGGGTTTGTTGTGTGAGGGTGTGAGAAAAACCTCAATGTTTATACTTTGTTCTTTATAATGGTGTGAACATGTATATGTCTCAGTACCTTATGAACTTGAGAATTCTAGTGAGTAGATGATGAAAGCCTATTCCAGAACTGGAATCGGTAAATAATTGTAGGTGGAATCTAAATGAAAAGATGGTACAAGTGTTATCATGACACGTGGGCTATAACACAATGGACCGTGTGACAAAGAAGAAAGGAGAGAAAGAAGAGGAAGAAAATGGAACTACCTGTAACATTACGTGATAGTCACTGGTAAGTATCACTTGACAATTCAGGTGAAAAAGGATTCCTTTATTAAAGGGTTCTCAGTCGCCTCAGGATCATGAAATACTAGGGTAAATGATATGAGAATGGGTAAGAAGCACCACTAAAGGAAATATGAGATGCAGGACATATATCTATAAACCCCTGAACTACATGATAGAAATAAAAAGAAGAAAAAAGAAAAAAAAGAAGAAAGAAGAAGAACACATAGAATGCGGAAAGAGAATGGGTACAACTACCTGAGTTACTGCAGGGAGGCCCCTGGTAGGTATTGTGAGGGTTAGTGGAATTCCTTCACTGAAGGGTTCTCAGTTGCCTCAGGTTCGTGAAAAATGCTATAGACAAATAATGCCCGGAGAAAAGGGGTTCATATACAGCGAATAATGGTAATACAAGGTACATGTGTCCCATGTAATAGTATAAATATATATATATTGTACTAAGCTCTACACCAGAAATAGAAAGTAGTCCCTCTGCCTTCTGCCTAGGTGCCCTGAGTTATGTCCTGTAAACTGTCACAGTGACCTAGACACACATGTGTAGTAGGGGAATATCCCTGCTGAGATGCCAGTGCTAGAGCACTCGTTTGCTGTGGAGTTGAACGCTATGTGAGTAGTTCTTACCTTCAATGAGCAGAAGTCTCTTTTTTCAGATTTCAATATCTCTGTGGGTATCTGGCAGAAATATGGAATACTCTTTACTGCTAAGACCCTGTACACCACTCCCACTAAAGGGGGCTTTACACGCTGCGACATCGCTAATGCGGAGTCGTTGGGGTCACGGAATTTGTGACGCACATCCGGCCGCATTAGCGATGTTGCTGCGTGTGATACCGATGAGCGATTTTGCATCGTTGCAAAAACGTGCAAAATCGCTCATCGGTGACATGGGTCTCCATTCTCGATTATCGTTACTGCAGCAGTAACGATGTAGTTCGTCGCTCCTGCGGTAGCACACATCGCTCCGTGTGACACCGCAGAAACGAGGAACCTCTCCTTACCTGCCTCCCAGCCGCTATGAGGAAGGAAGGAGGTGGGCGGGATGTTCCGGCCACTCATCTCCGCCCCTCCGCTGCTATTGGGCCGTCGCTCAGTGACGTCGCTGTGACGCCGCACGGACCGCCCCCTTAGAAAGGAGGCGGTTCGCCGGACACAGCGACGTCGCCGGGCAGGTAAGTATGTGTGACGGGTCTGGTCGGTGTTGTGCGGCATGGGCAACGATTTGCCCGTGTCGCGCAACAGATGGGGGCGG
The DNA here is from genome assembly GCF_048569485.1 of Anomaloglossus baeobatrachus. Lineage (NCBI taxonomy): Eukaryota > Metazoa > Chordata > Amphibia > Anura > Aromobatidae > Anomaloglossus > Anomaloglossus baeobatrachus. The sequence continues at coordinate 176,545 of NW_027442170.1, read as the reverse complement.
GTACCCACACTAGCGATATCGGGACCGATATCGCAGTGTGTAAAGTAGCCTTTAGTCACATGACCAAGACTGTATCTGTGTCCCTACAACACACTTGAGACAAATGTGTGTGTGAGCCTGCATTGTGGGGTATATATAATATATTATAGAGCTGGGAAGGATCATTCTAAGCAGTGAGCTGTTCCAGTATTTGTAGGAAAATACCCAGTAGAAGCATCAAACACAGCACCAATACCTCCCATCAGTATTCCACCACAGTGCCATGTAACCCATGCCCTACACTCCCATCTACACCAATACTATACAGGCACAAACTAGTATATCTGACTAAAAGCCCCCAAAATATGAAGAACGGCCTATAGTTGAGTGTGGATATAAAATCTATGTGAGCAGAGCTAGAATAGAAATCACTGATCGCATTGAAGTCATTCTGACCATAAATCACCATGATATCAAGGTGAGGAGTTGTGTGTTACTGCTGGGAGGAAAGGGTTAACAGTGGAATATTAAGGTGCATTTCTGTGTGCAGTGTTACTAGTCAATGTAACAATTCAGTATGAGCTGCTCTTGGTGCCGGGGGAGGGAGATGCTCTCCTGAGCAAGATAGATGGGGAATAAACATGATATCTATATAGTGTAAGGCAGGGGGTCTCAAACCAGGTGATCATGTCTGATCAACTGGTTACATTATGTCTGATTACCTTGTCTAACAGTTTTTTCTCCCCTTTCTTTACCTTCCAGGTTCCCATAGTCACGTGAAATATCCCTGTTGCACTTGATTACGGCTCACTATTCACTATAGGATGTCTTATATCTAACATCACACTCTCACCCATCAGCACTCTATAGGTTTGTATAAGGTATGCGCTTACACATCCGGTCCTCCATAGGTATTTCCACTTATGTAACACTATCCCTATGATCACTCATAACTCATACCCTTGTAGTCAATTACAGCCTCCTCTCTCCCCCCTCCCCTTCTCCCTTTCCATCTATAATTTTGCCAGTACAATATTAGTTTACATTAGGCACACACTCACATATTCCTTTCCTTAGTGATTTATTGTAATTCACATTCACATACAATTCTCTATGCCTGCCCCATTACTACATTCATACCTACTTGACCCTATCCTGATACCCCTTGTCTCACCTTGTTGGTCCCTACACCTGTTATCATGTCCTTTCCTGTGTCTGTCTTGTCACACAACACATTTTAGCATATAACTTGTGCTCCTTATTACCTGTCCTGCCTATTAGAATTATGTCCATTATGTCCATGCATGGCCCAATGAATCAAGTCTGTACTTCATATTCATGGTTTAAGCCTTTGGGTTCCAATGTGCCCAGAGTATATATCCAGAAAGATTCCCTTTCTTTGAGCTTCCTAATTCTATTGCCTCCTCTGCGTATGGCTTGGACATGTTCGATGACTTGGAATCTTAATTGGATCACTGTGTGATTATGCGTCACAAAATGGTGTGGGACTGGTAATAGAATCTGCTTACAATGTATTGTTGACTTGTGTTTAGCTCAAAGAAAGAGAATCTTTCTGGATATGTACTCTGGGCATATTAGAACCCAAGGGCTTAAACCGTGAATATGAAGTAAAGACTTGATTCATTGGGCCGTGCACCATGTCACCAAGTGTCCAATTGCATTGTCCAATGGCTCACAATGGTTATGCGTTTTCATTGGATGGATAATCGAAGCCATGTTTTTTTCCTTTCTGTTGAGTTTGTTGTGTGAGTAGCCTATAGGATTAAGTTGGTTACCGCAGGCAGTGGATTTAACTTCCTGTCTTTGGTCCAGTGGTAGATGGATTGTCTGGTCTATGAGCTGTTATTGGTTTGAATGCAGGTGAATGCCCATGGGCTGCTTATGACTGTGTAAAATAGTATTGATTCATGATGGATTTCAGACTACATGTAGATATCTTCAGTCTTTCTATCCACATCATTTAAATGAACATTATCCATGCAGCTTGAAATCCATCCAATAAGAGAAGCAACCTTGTACAACCAATCTGATAAGGGCACAGTATATCCTAAGGGAAGGTTATGGCTATAAAAGGGGACTTCTTGGAGTCACCAGGTTGTTGATGGATGTTGCATGATCTAGTCTAAGCTCTTAGGAGCTGGCTAGGGGATCAGAACCAGGATGCCTTGTGGACTCGGTCTAGGGACTTTGGCTTCAACTAGAGGATCACTTGGCTACATGGCTTCAATCTAGGGGCTCCAATTCCGATTGGAGATCATAACCGCAATCTAGGGATTTCGACTCCGGCTGCCAGGATTATACCATATCATCATACCAGAGACTACTTAAGGAAGAAACCCAGGTTGGACAATTTTGTCACCTGGCTACAGACTTTGCAGACCTCAGCCAGCTTCCTAAATCTGGCGCTATTCTATTGTCGGTGGGTGCCCGACAAATTACACAGCTATGTAAAATTTTGGTTTATGAAACTTCAAATCCAGTGACTGATTATTATGTTTTCTAATGTCCTGATTTAAAAAAAAAAATAAATATTTTTTTTTAACCATCAAATATTGATTTTGTACAATCCATGTGTGAAGTTACATACAAGTGACATGAACAAGAAAAATACTTATTGTAACCAAAAATATTCACAATTTTATATATAAAATACATTTATTTATTGTACAGTCATTCTGCAACTTTATTAGAAATTTATTCTTGCACTTTTTCCTTTTCTCTAGATCCCCCTTTTCTCTTATAGAAGGCCTGTGGATCTTCTCTGTGAAGCATCCGGCAATCATGTTCACGTTTCATTTACTTTGGTATCGTCGTTCCATCTCCTTGATATTCCGATGAAAACCTTCTTGTTCTTCCCACCAGCACCAAGGTTTTCAGACAAGTAGTCCAAATAGGAATGTAAAAAATGTAACTTCAAATTCATTAGACAACCCAAGGCTTTGAAACGTTTCAGCATGTTCTCCACGATGGACTTAAATTTTGATTCTTTGTTGTTACCTAGAAACGTATTTATTGCTTCTTTCAAAGAGTCCCAAGCCCTTTTTTCAACAGTTTTCATTATTGTTTAAAACACGTCATCCTTCATTCATGGGTTTCTGAATATCCGAACCCACAAAAATGCTTTTGTGCTGCCCCTGTGCCAGCAGCCGCCGTTGGTCGGATCCAGACCTTCTAAGAGAGTGGCTCGACCCGGGGGTCTCGCGGACATGTCGAATAAAAGGAGGAATGTAGATGTATGGGCTAGGCCGTATTAAGTTTGTGACGCCACCAACGGTGTGTGGTGAGGTGGGACACCACCGCTGCCGTTATGGGATACCCGGGAGAGATGTAGTGGCAGCTGGATGTTAACCCCTCCGTGTGTAGGGATGATTGCCCCGGGGCCCAGTGTCTTTGTGCAGGGTATGGTGATGGCAAGGGCCGGCGCGCCTGAGCAAGCAGGGGGATGTTTGGTTACTCACAGTAAATGAATCACACGAGTCTTTCGGTAAACCAAAGGTGCTGGTGGCCTGCCGCCCCGGCCGGTTGCATTCAGGTCCCCCACCCAGGCTGGTGGTCGCTGTCCTTTACTCTGCACTTGTTTTTGTGTATGGTGGACTGCCTGGTCTGGAACTCAGGAGTCCGCTCCCGGCTGGATATGGCCTAAGGAGCCGTGCCCGCAGGCGCTGGCCCGTGGGATCTAAGGGCCCTGGCGGTGGCCTTATCCCTATCAGTGGGCTGTTGTCTTCTTTGAGGGACTTTAGGTGGGATAGGACCTATAATCCTGCCCTCAATCATTTAATTAGCTAGGCCGCTGTTTTCGGTCCTGGCTTCAGGGTCCTAGGTGACTAGGGTTTCAGGTCGGCTGTGTGTTTCCTAAGTGAGGAAAGGTGTTGTGCGGGGGCCTATCTGTAACTACCTGGTTTTGCCAGGGCATCACACCTTCCTTCAGACTTGATTCTGACAGTCCCTGAAACTTGGTACACAGGTACTTAAACATCTCTCCTTCTTTCAGTAGCGCTTTCACAAACAGCTTCATCAGTCCAAGCTTACAGTGGAGTGGTGGCAAGAGAACTTTAGGTGGGATCAACTAAGCTTTATGCAACAATGTTCTTGAGTCCCGGTTACAAAGATGTTCTTGTTGGCCAATTTTTTTTGCTCCAGTGAAGAGTCCTAACCTGGCTTTCCAATTCACACAAAAAGCATGTGTTCTGCCTTCTTTTACGTAATGCTGTGAATCTCTAGCATACAGCTAAACCCTAGTTCACATTTCAAATAAACAGACTGTGGAGTTCAATAGCCTTGATTTATTAGCTGGTAACGTGAACTTGATTGCAGTATACATGGAATATACAGTGAATATAGGAATATCCAAGATGCAGTTGAAGACAGAATACGGTATATCCAAGATACTGTTTTATACGGGTAAAAACTATAACAAGAAAATGATTACAGTCAGTACAGTGTTAATACAGAGTTAACATAGCATAACAGTACATGAGATGCAGTTCTTACGAGAATGTAGGTGAAAGGTCACTGCATCTGCAATACATAGAAATCTTATCTAGACAAACAAGACAGGGATGACACTAAAGGTGTAGAAGTACAATGTACAATGCATTTACTACACTCTTCCATCTAGGATTCTATCACTAACACATGTAATTTGCTTTGCTCACCGGATTACACTAGGCAGGGGTGAATGTACAGAGAGGTAAGTCGGCATGTCCTTTCCTGACAAATCCAAAGAGAAAATGGCTGCAGGCTTCTTCTCAGCTCAGGGAGGCATTCCTTACCCAGAATACATTTAGCTTAAAGGGAAACTCAGCAATTCAAAAGAATAACAATGACCTCTAGGGGTTGTAACAGAAATTTTAATGAATGACTATTAGCAGGCTGCCATGAGGCAGAACAGCATGGGTATTTAATATATCCTCCTTGCTGCCCAAGAAGCAATGAGAACATTTTTAGACCACCACATATTGACCATCCATGCTCCTTGTAGTTAAGTTTCTTGAGAATAAAGTCTAAATTCTCACAGCTTTCTTCCAAGTGCATAGCATGTGTGACGCCCTGGACTAGCCAGGTAGTCACAAACACAAAATCACACACACCCCCTCCCCTGGATAGTCTACATCAGTCACACAAAATCCTTGTTGCCTCCTCCAGGGTCTGATGTCCACACCAGGTGGGGCGGAGCCAGGCGGTTGGCCCCACCCACCGAGGAGTTCACAGGCCTGGAGGCGGGAAAAAGCAGTTAGTTTAGTTTTGTAGTGGAAAGTGAGAGGACAGAAACTGTTAGTGTCTGGGTAGGAGCCCAGGCACTGTCAGCAAGGTCGGCAGACGGTGGTGGCCGTCTGCAGGAGGTGGTACAAGTCAGCTGAACCGTAGGATCGGGGACGGGCGGTGACCCGAAGGGAACTGAACCGGTGAGCGGATCTGTACCAAGCACAAAGGCAGGGCCATTGGACCCTGACCAGGCTAGGAGCCGCCGACAATGGTCAAATCCGAGAGTGACCGGAATCCCAGGGGTTCCCTAACACCCAAGACCCGACAGAAGGCAACCGTCCACACCGTGAGGATAAAAAGCCACCGCCATAGGCTAGAGATCCAAGGGCCAGCGCCTGCGGGCAAACGGGCTCCCTCGGTACGTACACCCCAGCCATCCAGCCTCCCCGTACCGCCACCGGGCCCCGGGATCACCAACCCCTACCCACGGAGGGGGAACCAACATCCTAGCTGCTCCCTGCCATCGCTCCCGGGATCCCCGTCACCAGCAGTGGTGGTGCCCATTATCACCACGACCTGTGGGTGACGTCACTAACTATCTCCCCAAACAAACCACCCCCTTTTCACTCGTGGGCGAGGAGCGCTGCTCGAGTCCCCGGATCTGGCCCTCCGCTCGAGCCACCGAGCAGCAGCAGCAGCAGAAGTCCCCGAACCCGAGCGTAGCGTGCGTGGCCCCTCTGCCCGCGACACATGCCCTACACACACTGAAGAATACTTACTGCCATTGAGCAGTAGCACAGCTTTCAGACTTTTTGGATGAAACAATGACGTGTCTCCACTCGCTCACATTGTACTTAATGTTACATTTTCCATCAGCACAGGAACATCGCTTGAATACACTAGAGCACCATCTTCAGAAAAATATGGAGGGAATCTTTTCAGAATTCTAACCTTTTGGAAACCTATTGTCACGCTCTCCGGGTCCCCTGCTCTGCCCCCCGGCTCACCTGCCACGCTCCCCGGCTTCCCTGCTTCGCTCCCCGGCTCCTCTGGCAGACATCCCCCGCTCCACGGTCTCCAGCCTCCACCACCTGCGGTCCCCAGGCGGCCCGGTCCCCACTCCCGGCGCCCGTCGGCAGCCCTGCTCCAGGCCGGCTCCCCTGCTTCCTATACACCGCTCCCTGCCCTGGCTTCTGGCACCCGGGCCTCGCGCATGCGCATTAGGGCGCGCGCGCGGTCATTGACCCTCTCTTAAAGGGCCAGCGTCCACTGACAGGAAATTGAACACACAGGTACAGGGTATAAAGGGGTTTAATGTCCAAGTGGGCGGGGCCTGTTCTTCGTGTTTCCTAAGCTAGGAGTCAGGTCTCCTTGTGTCTCTGTGATATACTTACCTATCTCTCTTCTAGAGCCGCTCCTGCCTCGCCATCCGGTCCTGCCGATTCCCGAACCCCGAACGCTGACTATCTGCCATCCCGTCAGTCCGTACCATCTCTGATCCCTGTGGTGACCCGTCCTCTCGCTCCATCGGTTCCGGACTCTGCCTGACATCTCGGCCTCCGAACCTGAGCTCCGTCACCCGGACTACCATCAGTGACTCCGTGGTCCCAGGGACTTCTCCATTCCACTCTTTTGCACGGACTGTCCTGCTACCCGTAGTGCTCCGGCTACCGGACCCCTTGCCTTCATTAAGGTGTTCGGCCCAGTGGATCCACCTCCTGGGTCTGCCCGTCCACCTGGCCCTAACACCTATAGAATCAGTGTTTGTGAAAAAACTGTACGTGATGATATTTTTTCAATATTTTTACTGAGTCCAATGATCAAAAGTATGAAAAAAATCACATCTTTCAAAAATTTTTACCCTTGGAAACCTGTGTTATTATTACTATGCACGAGCCCTAAATTGTCTGAAAAACAACAAATATGCTGGTTGGATAGACCTTGACCCAACAATTCAACGGCCACAATTAAGGAGAAAAGTGCTAAGAGAGTTAAATTTGCCCCTGAAATAACCCATGATACGGGCCAAGGAGGGACACACCATTTTGATCCGAAAATAGCCCAACACCATGAGAGACGGGCAAATCCGTGAAAAGACAAAGTTCCAAGCTACAACTGACGCAGGATCTACAGCACATACGCCCATTGTAATTGTTCATGATTTCCGGCCACTACGCATTTCAGCCTTCAGGGACCTGGTAATTCGAATGCTATGTCCAGGAGTAGAGATGAGCGAACCGGTCCCGGTTTGGCTCGAGGTCGGTTCGCCGAACGGAGCTCCCGTTCGAGTTCGGCTCGTCGAACGTTCGACGAACCGAACTCGAGCCAATAGGAAACAATGGCAGGCAATCACAAACACAGTAAAACACCTAGAAAACACCCTCAAAGGTGTCCAAAAGGTGACAAACAACTCACAACACAACACAAACACATGGGAAAGTGACAAGGACATATACTCATGCGAAAACAAAACAGCTGGACAAGGAAAAAGAGGAGGACACACAGATATAGGCATGGCACGCCATTCTAAAATCATGTAAAACACCGCAAGGTGACTCCAAGCGGAGTCTCCCTTTTTTCCAAAAATTGGGCCCCACACACACCCACCCATTCAGTGGCAGCAGTTGTGCCCCAGTTGTACACTTCACAGCTACATTTGCATCAAGCACATTCAAAAATACGCTATTCTTAACCGTCCCCAGGATGACACCGGGGTAGGTAGCAAAGTCTTTCCTGATCCCAGCTCTGTTCATCTTGGCTTCAAGCACATTCAAAAATACGGCATTCTTATCCGTACCCAGGATGACACCGGGGTAGGTAGATAAAGTTTTTGCTGACCATGACTTGTTCATCTTGGCTTCTTTTAAAAACACAGCAAGCAAGGGTTACTCCAAGCGGAGTCTCCCTTTTTTCCAAAAATTGGGCCACACAGACACCCACCCCATCAGTGGCAGCACTTGGGCCCTAGTTGCAAACAGGATGTTTTGATTTGCATCAAGCACATTCAAAAATACGCCATAATTAACCGTCCCCAGGATGACACCGGGGTAGGTAGCAAAGTCTTTCCTGATCCCAGCTCTGTTCATCTTGGCTTCTTTTAAAAACACAGCAAGCAAGGGTTACTCCAAGCGGAGTCTCCCTTTTTTCCAAAAATTGGGCCACACAGACACCCACCCCATCAGTGGCAGCACTTGGGCCCTAGTTGCAAACAGGATGTTTTGATTTGCATCAAGCACATTCAAAAATACGCCATAATTAACCGTCCCCAGGATGACACCGGGGTAGGTAGCAAAGTCTTTCCTGATCCCAGCTCTGTTCATCTTGGCTTCTTTTAAAAACACAGCAAGCAAGGGTTACTCCAAGCGGAGTCTCCCTTTTTTCCAAAAATTGGGCCACACAGACACCCACCCCATCAGTGGCAGCACTTGGGCCCTAGTTGCAAACAGGATGTTTTGATTTGCATCAAGCACATTCAAAAATACGCCATTCTTATCCGTCCCCAGGATGACACCGGGGTAGGTAGATAAAGTCTTTGCTGACCCATGACTTGTTCATCTTGGCTTCTTTTAAAAACACAGCAAGCAAGGGTTACTCCAAGCGGAGTCTCCCTTTTTTCCAAAAATTGGGCCACACAGACACCCACCCCATCAGTGGCAGCACTTGGGCCCTAGTTGCAAACAGGATGTTTTGATTTGCATCAAGCACATTCCAAAATTCGCCATAATTAACCGTCCCCAGGATGACACCGGGGTAGGTAGCAAAGTCTTTCCTGATCCCAGCTCTGTTCATCTTGGCTTCTTTTAAAAACACAGCAAGCAAGGGTTACTCCAAGCGGAGTCTCCCTTTTTTCCAAAAATTGGGCCACACAGACACCCACCCCATCAGTGGCAGCACTTGGGCCCTAGTTGCAAACAGGATGTTTTGATTTGCATCAAGCACATTCAAAAATACGCCATAATTAACCGTCCCCAGGATGACACCGGGGTAGGTAGCAAAGTCTTTCCTGATCCCAGCTCTGTTCATCTTGGCTTCTTTTAAAAACACAGCAAGCAAGGGTTACTCCAAGCGGAGTCTCCCTTTTTTCCAAAAATTGGGCCACACAGACACCCACCCCATCAGTGGCAGCACTTGGGCCCTAGTTGCAAACAGGATGTTTTGATTTGCATCAAGCACATTCAAAAATACGCCATTCTTATCCGTCCCCAGGATGACACCGGGGTAGGTAGATAAAGTCTTTGCTGACCCATGACTTGTTCATCTTGGCTTCTTTTAAAAACACAGCAAGCAAGGGTTACTCCAAGCGGAGTCTCCCTTTTTTCCAAAAATTGGGCCACACAGACACCCACCCCATCAGTGGCAGCACTTGGGCCCTAGTTGCAAACAGGATGTTTTGATTTGCATCAAGCACATTCCAAAATTCGCCATAATTAACCGTCCCCAGGATGACACCGGGGTAGGTAGCAAAGTCTTTCCTGATCCCAGCTCTGTTCATCTTGGCTTCTTTTAAAAACACAGCAAGCAAGGGTTACTCCAAGCGGAGTCTCCCTTTTTTCCAAAAATTGGGCCACACAGACACCCACCCCATCAGTGGCAGCACTTGGGCCCTAGTTGCAAACAGGATGTTTTGATTTGCATCAAGCACATTCAAAAATACGCCATAATTAACCGTCCCCAGGATGACACCGGGGTAGGTAGCAAAGTCTTTCCTGATCCCAGCTCTGTTCATCTTGGCTTCTTTTAAAAACACAGCAAGCAAGGGTTACTCCAAGCGGAGTCTCCCTTTTTTCCAAAAATTGGGCCACACAGACACCCACCCCATCAGTGGCAGCACTTGGGCCCTAGTTGCAAACAGGATGTTTTGATTTGCATCAAGCACATTCAAAAATACGCCATAATTAACCGTCCCCAGGATGACACCGGGGTAGGTAGCAAAGTCTTTCCTGATCCCAGCTCTGTTCATCTTGGCTTCTTTTAAAAACACAGCAAGCAAGGGTTACTCCAAGCGGAGTCTCCCTTTTTTCCAAAAATTGGGCCCCACACACACCCACCCCTTCAGTGGCAGCAGTTGTGCCCCAGTTGTACACTTCACAGCTACATTTGCATCAAGCACATTCAAAAATACGCTATTCTTAACCGTCCCCAGGATGACACCGGGGTAGGTAGCAAAGTCTTTCCTGATCCCAGCTCTGTTCATCTTGGCTTCTTTTAAAAACACAGCAAGCAAGGGTTACTCCAAGCGGAGTCTCCCTTTTTTCCAAAAATTGGGCCACACAGACACCCACCCCATCAGTGGCAGCACTTGGGCCCTAGTTGCAAACAGGATGTTTTGATTTGCATCAAGCACATTCAAAAATACGCCATAATTAACCGTCCCCAGGATGACACCGGGGTAGGTAGCAAAGTCTTTCCTGATCCCAGCTCTGTTCATCTTGGCTTCTTTTAAAAACACAGCAAGCAAGGGTTACTCCAAGCGGAGTCTCCCTTTTTTCCAAAAATTGGGCCACACAGACACCCACCCCATCAGTGGCAGCACTTGGGCCCTAGTTGCAAACAGGATGTTTTGATTTGCATCAAGCACATTAAAAAATACGCCATAATTAACCGTCCCCAGGATGACACCGGGGTAGGTAGCAAAGTCTTTCCTGATCCCAGCTCTGTTCATCTTGGCTTCTTTTAAAAACACAGCAAGCAAGGGTTACTCCAAGCGGAGTCTCCCTTTTTTCCAAAAATTGGGCCCCACACACACCCACCCCTTCAGTGGCAGCAGTTGTGCCCCAGTTGTACACTTCACAGCTACATTTGCATCAAGCACATTCAAAAATACGCTATTCTTAACCGTCCCCAGGATGACACCGGGGTAGGTAGCAAAGTCTTTCCTGATCCCAGCTCTGTTCATCTTGGCTTCTTTTAAAAACACAGCAAGCAAGGGTTACTCCAAGCGGAGTCTCCCTTTTTTCCAAAAATTGGGCCACACAGACACCCACCCCATCAGTGGCAGCACTTGGGCCCTAGTTGCAAACAGGATGTTTTGATTTGCATCAAGCACATTCAAAAATACGCCATAATTAACCGTCCCCAGGATGACACCGGGGTAGGTAGCAAAGTCTTTCCTGATCCCAGCTCTGTTCATCTTGGCTTCTTTTAAAAACACAGCAAGCAAGGGTTACTCCAAGCGGAGTCTCCCTTTTTTCCAAAAATTGGGCCCCACACACACCCACCCCTTCAGTGGCAGCAGTTGTGCCCCAGTTGTACACTTCACAGCTACATTTGCATCAAGCACATTCAAAAATACGCTATTCTTAACCGTCCCCAGGATGACACCGGGGTAGGTATGTCCATGAGTAGAGATGAGCGAACCGGTCCCGGTTCGGCTCGAGGTCGGTTCGCCGAACGGAGCTCCCGTTCGAGTTCGGCTCGTCGAACGTTCGACGAACCGAACTCGAGCCAATAGGAAACAATGGCAGGCAATCACAAACACAGTAAAACACCTAGAAAACACCCTCAAAGGTGTCCAAAAGGTGACAAACAACTCACAACACAACACAAACACATGGGAAAGTGACAAGGACATATACTCATGCGAAAACAAAACAGCTGGACAAGGAAAAAGAGGAGGACACACAGATATAGGCATGGCACGCCATTCTAAAATCATGTAAAACACCGCAAGGTGACTCCAAGAGGAGTCTCCCTTTTTTCCAAAAATTGGGCCCCACACACACCCACCCCTTCAGTGGCAGCAGTTGTGCCCCAGTTGTACACTTCACAGCTACATTTGCATCAAGCACATTCAAAAATACGCTATTCTTAACCGTCCCCAGGATGACACCGGGGTAGGTAGCAAAGTCTTTCCTGATCCCAGCTCTGTTCATCTTGGCTTATTTTAAAAACACAGCAAGCAAGGGTTACTCCAAGCGGAGTCTCCCTTTTTTCCAAAAATTGGGCCACACAGACACCCACCCCATCAGTGGCAGCACTTGGGCCCTAGTTGCAAACAGGATGTTTTGATTTGCATCAAGCAAAATCAAAAATACGCCATAATTAACCGTCCCCAGGATGACACCGGGGTAGGTAGCAAAGTCTTTCCTGATCCCAGCTCTGTTCATCTTGGCTTCTTTTAAAAACACAGCAAGCAAGGGTTACTCCAAGCGGAGTCTCCCTTTTTTCCAAAAATTGGGCCACACAGACACCCACCCCATCAGTACTTTACCCTCCACACCAGTCCCAAGCTGGAAGCACTGCAGCACTGCCTCGGCGAAGCGGCAACAGGCTGTGCTGCAGCTAATCTGCATAGGTGACAAACCCCACAATGCAGAAGAGGTGTGGACAGCTCTAAAACAGCATGCAGATCACTGGCTCACACCTCTGAACCTAAAGCCAGGAAAGGTTGTGTGTGACAATGGCCGGAACCTGGTGGCGGCTTTGAGGCGAGGCCAGCTGACACATGTTCCATGCGTGGCCCATGTGCTCAACCTCGTGGTTCAGCGGTTTCTAAACTCATACCCAGAGCTGTCTGATCTGCTGGTAAAAGTTCGCCGCCTGTCTGCACATTTTCGAAAGTCACCTACTGCTTCAGCCGGCCTTGCCGGCTTTCAGCGTCATTTGCATCTTCCGGCTCACAGACTGGTGTGTGATGTCCCCACGCATTGCTGATATGTGCCCGTTCAAGTGTCTCGGGAATTTTCAACAGATCCGTCCGAAGGTGGATGGCCCCTTATTATGTCACGAGGATGGGTCCTTTTTATCGAGATACCAATTTGTGAGTGTTTTTAGGGCATGTTTGAAGTCGTTGGGGTTAGATCCGAAGTCTTTCGGATTGGGGCAGCGAAGGAGGCCTCTATATGCGGCCTACCGGAGGAGACAGTTAAGCAGATTGGTAGGTGGAAGTCGCAGCGCTTTAAGTCGTATGTACGTCCCCAGGTGGTTGTTGGCAATTGAGGGGAAAAGGGGGGGGTATTAGGGTAGCAATGGGGGGGTGAGAGTGTGTGTTTTTTGTCAATTTGGTTTGGTGAGGCAATAAAATGGTGTCGTCTGTACATTTTGTATTGCAGAAGCACCCCCCCTTCCTTCCCTGGTCTGGATCCTTGGCCACTCTTATGTGTATTGGGGAGCCCGACGAGCGGACGCGAGATGGAACGGGAGACAGCTAGGTTTTGAGAAGGACCTGGCTCTCATGCGATGGCTCGGTGTTCGGGGGTTAGGGTGGAACAGGGTGTTGCAGGAGGTGCATAGATACGCCCGGTTGGACAGACCTCCTGACATCTTAGTGTTGCATGCCGGGGGGAATGATTTGGGTGGGCGTCCTTTTCGAATCTTGATAACGGACATCAAACATGATTTGTTACGGTTATGGGTGTCGTTTCCAGGTCTAACGATAGTCTGGTCGGAGATAGTAGCGAGAAAGAGTTGGCAGAAAGCGCGGTCAGTTGACAGGTTGAACAAGGCGCGGGCGAAGGTTAATAGGGCGATCTCGAAGTTTGTTAGTCGGAACGGGGGTATAGCAATACGGCATGTTGAGTTGGAAAGGACGGAAGAGGAATTTTGGTTGGCTGACGGGGTACACCTTAATGCGGTGGGAACTGACTTATGGGCTCTTGGCTTGCAGGGAGGTATTGAGAGGGCCCTTTGCTTGCGGGGGGTCTCAGGCACTTGAAGGGTTTCAAGGTGCCTTCGTTGTGGTGTTGTTTATTGGTGGGTCCTTGAAGTTGGTTTAAAATTGGTTCGGGGATTCATCCGGGTATGGATCCCCTCATTGGCAGAATTGATGGTCCCCTAGTGATTTTGGGGGGGAACCCCGACGGGGTATGTCGGGGCCCCTGGGGGTGTGGTTGGGGTTGACGGAGGATTAACCCTAACCATTTGGTGCTACTGAGTCAGTGTGGGTAACGGCTGGGAGCAAGTTGAGGTTTTTTATTGCTCGGTTATGGGAATCACCAGGGTTTTGGTAGCTTCAAGGACCTTACCACATTGCAAATTTTATTGGTTATGTATTCTTGTTAATAAAATGGCTGCTATGGCCAAAATTATCCAAAGATAAATTTGTGTCTGTGTAATTACTTTTAAATAAGAAATGGGAATGGAGGTGTGGGGTATGAAAGGAAGACCGGAGTCAACAATTCCAGGGTCAAGCATGTTTATTTGCGTAAGCTTCGTTCCAGGGTAGAAAGGGTAAGAGTGCCTTTCAGAATTCGAAGTGGTCGGACTGTACGGACCACCAAGAACTGCAGGAGAGCTTGAACATCTTCCCATGGATGTGCGACATCCTCCCTCATCAGTTACGTAGGTAAGCAGGTTCTCAGCATTGCAGCCCATTTGTTGTCTTAAGTTAGTTAAGCGGGGTTAACTAACCTGTCAGTTCAGCCTCAGGTCTAAAGCAGAGGCCTGGACTCCACTCCTTACTCCTCACTCCACAACTCTCCTTAAAAACAACTGACTCCTTTTTCCTGCCCCGGGGTCTCCAGACCCTTAGGTGGGCGTTTCCTTCCGTCTGGTCCTGCCCACTGGTGTGCCTGTCTTTCCCTGGGGGAGGTGACTAGGGTTTTCTGGTTGGCTTTGTGTGACTTAGGTGAGGGAAGTTGTTATGCGGGGGCCTATGTGTGACTACCTGCAGTGTCAGGGCGTCACATATGTATGTGTGTATGTCTGCTAAAGGAATCCGCACCGTCATATTTACAAACACAAAATTTTGACTCTATGCACAGAAGAGAGTCATGCTATTTACATGATTTGTGTTTTTTTACCTTTTAAAACTATCATTAAATGTTAAGTTTTAGTTAGGGATTTATGCTTCTGTCTGTCTCTCTCCCAGTCTCTGTCATCTGTCTGTCTCTGTGTGTCTCTATCTCTATCCATGTCTCTCTGTCTCTCTATCTCTGTCTGTCTCTCTGTGTCTGTCTGTCTTTCTCTCTTTGTGGCTGTCTGTTTCTATGTCTGTCTGTCTCTTTTCCAGGTCTGTCTCTTTTCCAGGTCTGTCTCTTTCCCTGTCTGTCTGTCTCTTCCCCTGTCTGTCTCTTCCCCTGTCTGTCTCTTCCCCTGTCTGTCTCTGTATTTCTTTGTCTGTCTCTGTCTGTATCTTCCCCTGTCTGTCTCTTTCCCTGTCTCTCTCTGCCTGTCTCTCTTTGTCTCTCTCTGTCTGACTCATTCCCCGTTTGTCTCTTTCCCTGTCTATCTCTGTATTTCTTTGTCTGTCTCTATCTGTCTGTCTCTCTCTGTCTGTCTCTTCCCCTGTCTGTCTGTTTCCCTGTCGGTCTGCCTTTTCTCCTGCCTGTCTCTGTATGTTTGTCTTTGTCTGTTTCCCTATCTGCCTCTGTCTCTTTCTCTGTCTCTGTCTGTCTGCCTTTTTTCCCTGTCTATCTCTGTCTGTCTCTTTCCCTGTCTGCCTCTGTCTGTTTGTCTCTGTCTCTTTCCCTGTCTGTCTATGCCTATCTGTCTCTGTCTGTTTGTCTCTCAGTCTGTGTCTGTCTCTCTCTATCTGTCTCCCCACTGACATCATATTATCTCACACATAAGCTTCTTATACTATGAATGTCCTTTGTTCCTATAGCAACCAATCACAGCTGCTATTAATAACTTGCAGCTCCCACCTCCATTCAGTTTAATGGAGGCAGGTTTTTTGGAGAGTAACTGTAAAGGTTAAATATTCCTGTTAAAACATAGTCTACAACGTTCCCTGAGTCACATGAGGTGTCTGCAAAATTTTGTGTTTGTAAATATGACGGTGCGGATTCCTTTAGCAGACATACACACATACATATGTGACGCCCTGACACTGCAGATAGTCACACATAGGCCCCCGCATAACAACTTCCCTCACCTAAGTCACACAAAGCCAACCAGAAAACCCTAGTCACCTCCCCTAGGGAAAGACAGGCACACCAGTGGGCAGGACCAGACGGAAGGAAACGCCCACCTAGGGGTCTGGAGACCCCGGGGCAGGAAAAAGGAGTCAGTTGTTTTTAAGGAGAGTTGTGGAGTGAGGAGTAAGGAGTGGAGTCCAGGCCTCTGCTTTAGACCTGAGGCTGAACTGACAGGTTAGTTAACCCCGCTTAACTAACTTAAGACAACAAATGGGCTGCAATGCTGAGAACCTGCTTACCTACGTAACTGATGAGGGAGGATGTCGCAAATCCATGGGAAGATGTTCAAGCTCTCCTGCAGTTCTTGGTGGTCCGTACAGTCTGACCACTTCGAATTCTGAAAGGCACTCTTACCCTTTCTACCCTGGAACGAAGCTTACGCAAATAAACATGCTTGACCCTGGAATTGTTGACTCCGGTCTTCCTTTCATACCCCACACCTCCATTCCCATTTCTTATTTAAAAGTAATTACACAGACACAAATTTATCTTTGGATAATTTTGGCCATAGCAGCCATTTTATTAACAAGAATACATAACCAATTAAATTTGCAATGTGGTAAGGTCCTTGAAGCTACCAAAACCCTGGTGATTCCCATAACCGAGCAATAAAAAACCTCAACTTGCTCCCAGCCGTTACCCACACTGGCTCAGGAGCACCAAATTATAAGGGTTAATCCTCCGTCAACCCCAACCACACCCCCAGGGGCCCCGACATACCCCGTCGGGGTTCCCCCCCAAAATCACCAGGGGACCATCAATTCTGCCAATGAGGGGATCCATACCCGGATGAATCCCCGAACCAATTTTAAACCAACTTCAAGGACCCACCAATAAACAACACCACAACGAAGGCACCTTGAAACCCTTCAAGTGCCTGAGACCCCCCGCAAGCAAAGGGCCCTCTCAATACCTCCCTGCAAGCCAAGAGCCCATAAGTCAGTTCCCACCGCATTAAGGTGTACCCCGTCAGCCAACCAAAATTCCTCTTCCGTCCTTTCCAACTCAACATGCCGTATTGCTATACCCCCGTTCCGACTAACAAACTTCGAGATCGCCCTATTAACCTTCGCCCGCGCCTTGTTCAACCTGTCAACTGACCGCGCTTTCTGCCAACTCTTTCTCGCTACTATCTCTGACCAGACTATCGTTAGACCTGGAAACGACGCCCATAACCGTAACAAATCATGTTTGATGTCCTTTATCAAGATTCGAAAAGGACGCCCACCCAAATCATTCCCCCCGGCATGCAACACTAAGATGTCAGGAGGTCTGTCCAACCGGGCGTATCTATGCACCTCCTGCACCCTAACCCCCGAACACCGAGCCATCGCACGAGAGCCAGGTCCTTCTCAAAACCTAGCTGTCTCCAGTTCCATCTCGCGTCCGCTCGTCGGGCTCCCCAATACACATAAGAGTGGCCAAGGATCCAGACCAGGGAAGGAAGGGGGGGTGCTTCTGCAATACAAAATGTACAGACGACACCATTTTATTGCCTCACCAAACCAAATTGACAAAAAACACACACTCTCACCCCCCCCATTGCTACCCTAATACCCTAATACCCCCCCCCTTTTCCCCTCAATTGCCAACAACCACCTGGGGACGTACATACGACTTAAAGCGCTGCGACTTCCACCTACCAATCTGCTTAACTGTCTCCTCCGGTAGGCCGCATATAGAGGCCTCCGTCGCTGCCCCAATCCGAAAGACTTCGGATCTAACCCCAACGACTTCAAACATGCCCTAAAAACACTCACAAATTGGTATCTCGATAAAAAGATATATGTAATAAGGGGCCATCCACCTTCGGACGGATCTGTTGAAAATTCCCGAGACACTTGAACGGGCACATATCAGATGCCACAACCATCCCCAAACGGACTAGTCTACCCACACCTCTCTGATCAGTTTTCGATTTCCTAATCCAAAATTCAACTCCGTTTTCCACTGACATAATGTCACCCCAATCCAAGCCCCCGGGGAACGCCTTACTGGGCGATACCAACTCCCCAACCCGCAGGGCTCCAAAAAACGCCAAAGAAAAGGCTAACTTAAACAAACTCACCTCAAACGGAGATAGACAAACCCCCCACAACGCCCTACCCAGCCGGGTAGGGACCCAGCCCAGCCCAGCTGGGACCCAGTTTGAGCGAGGAACGGAACAAGTCCTTCCCACACCAAGGTTTGCAGGCCCTACCTCAGTCAGGGTTTCACCCACACTCTACAGCTCCGGAATGTCATGCTCTTCAGCCTCCTCCTCCTCCTGCGCATCCTCATCCACTTTACCCTCCACACCAGTCCCAAGCTGGAAGCACTGCAGCACTGCCTCGGCGAAGCGGCAACAGGCTGTGCTGCAGCTAATCTGCATAGGTGACAAACCCCACAATGCAGAAGAGGTGTGGACAGCTCTAAAACAGCATGCAGATCACTGGCTCACACCTCTGAACCTAAAGCCAGGAAAGGTTGTGTGTGACAATGGCCGGAACCTGGTGGCGGCTTTGAGGCGAGGCCAGCTGACACATGTTCCATGCGTGGCCCATGTGCTCAACCTCGTGGTTCAGCGGTTTCTAAACTCATACCCAGAGCTGTCTGATCTGCTGGTAAAAGTTCGCCGCCTGTCTGCACATTTTCGAAAGTCACCTACTGCTTCAGCCGGCCTTGCCGGCTTTCAGCGTCATTTGCATCTTCCGGCTCACAGACTGGTGTGTGATGTCCCCACGCATTGGAATTCAACTCTGCACATGTTGATCAGGATATGTGAGCAGAAGAGGGCAGTTGTTGAGTACCTGCATCACCTAAGCCATCGGGAAATGGGTCAAACTCCACACATAACACCTGAGGAGTGGAGATGGATGTCCGACCTATGTACCATCCTCCAAAACTTTGAGGACTCCACCAAGATGGTGAGCGGCGATGACGCCATTATTAGCGTCACCATACCGCTTCTCTGCCTTCTAAAACGGTCTCTGCTCAAAACCAAACATGATGCATTGCAGGCGGAACACGATGAGTTGGAGCAAGAAACAGTAGTGGGTGTGGGTGATAACACACAGCCCAGCCTCGTCTCATCACAACGTGCAGTGGAGGACTATGACGAGGAGGAAGATG
The DNA here is from genome assembly GCF_048569485.1 of Anomaloglossus baeobatrachus. Lineage (NCBI taxonomy): Eukaryota > Metazoa > Chordata > Amphibia > Anura > Aromobatidae > Anomaloglossus > Anomaloglossus baeobatrachus. Next base: position 157,373 of record NW_027442170.1, on the reverse strand, counting down.
AAGACATGGAGCAACTCTCCGACCAAATTGAGGATATGACATGCATACCAGTCATATGCTCAGTTCAGCGTGGCTGGCCAGAGGACAGGGTAGATGAGGAGGAGGAGGAGGAGAAGGAGGAGGACAGCATGTTCAGTCATCGTGTTGGTCTGGATATTGAAGTGATGGCTGTTAAGAGTCTGGCGCACATGGATGACTTTATGGTAAGCTGCCTGTCTCGTGACCCTCGCGTTAAGAACATCTTGGCCGACAATCATTACTGGTTGGTAACACTGTTAGACCCACGCTACAAGGAGAACTTTATGTCTCTTATTCCCGAGGCGGAGAGGTCAGCCAAAATGCAGCAGTTCTGGAAGGCCATAGTCACGGAAGTAGGCAAAGCATTCCCTTCACAAAACGCTAGCGTCATAATTGTAACACTATTAGTTAAAAGAAAGGGATAAACTGTAAAAAAAACAAAATAAGGCATAACTTTTTTTTAACATCAATTTTTTTTTTTTAGATTTAACCAAAGAATGTGCACATTTGTTATAATAAACAAGTGAAAAATGTTGAAAATCAGTCATCCAAAGGTGTGTGAAAAAAAAATATATATATGGTACCAATAAAAATGTCACTTTGTCCTGCAAAGAATGCAGCCCCCCACATTATTTTTTTCCTCTGTGCGGCCCATACACCCAGCCGAGTTTGAGACCCCCTGCCTTACACTATATAGATATCATGTTCATTCACCATCTATCTTGCTCAGGAGAGCATCTCCCTCCCCCGGCACCAAGAGCAGCTCATACTGAATTGTTACAATGACTACATTGACACCCCCATACTTTGCACTGACGAGGGGCAAGCACCCCGAAACACCGTGTCTGCAAATTGGGATTCTGATCTGGCTTATATATCCTGAGTCATATTGCAATGGATTGTTGAAAATCCACTTGTGACTTTTAGGATCGCTACTTCCAATAGGTGGCGCTGTGCTAGAGTTTGTCTCCTTTACTGGAGAGACAATTTGTACATTGACTAGTAACACTGCACACAGAAATGCACCTTAATATTCCACTGTTAACCCTTTCCTCCCAGCAGTAACACACAACTCCTCACCTTGATATCATGGTGATTTATGGTCAGAATGACTTCAATGCGATCAGTGATTTCTATTCTAGCTCTGCTCACATAGATTTTATATCCACACTCAACTATAGGCCGTTCTTCATATTTTGGGGGTTTTTAGTCAGATATACTAGTTTGTGCCTGTATAGTATTGGTGTAGATGGGAGTGTAGGGCATGGGTTACATGGCACTGTGGTGGGATACTGATGGGAGGTATTGGTGCTGTGTTTGAGGCTTCTACTGGGTATTTTCCTACAAATACTGGAACAGCTCACTGCTTAGAATGATCCTTCCCAGCTCTATAATATATTATATATACCCCACAATGCAGGCTCACACACACATTTGTCTCAAGTGTGTTGTAGGGACACAGATACAGTCTTGGTCATGTGACTAAAGGCTACTTTACACACTGCGATATCGGTCCTGATATCGCTAGTGTGGGTACCCGCCCCCATCTGTTGCGCGACACGGGCAAATTGCTGCCCATGCTGCACAACACCGAACAGAACCAGTCACACATACTTACCTGCCCGGCGACGTCGCTGTGACCGGCGAACCGCCTCCTTTCTAAGGGGGCGGTTCGTGCGGCGTCACAGCAACGTCACTGAGCGACCGCCCAATAGCAGTGGAGGGGCGGAGATGAGTGGCCGGAACATCCCGCCCACCTCCTTCCTTCCTCATAGCGGCTTTGAGGCAGGTAAGGAGAGGTTCCTCGTTTCTGCGGTGTCACACGGAGCAATGTGTGCTGCCGCAGGAGCGACGAACTACATCGTTACTGCTGCAGTAACGATAATCGAGAATGGAGACCCATGTCACCGATGAGCGATTTTGCACGTTTTTGCAACGATGCAAAATCGCTCATCGGTGTCACACGCAGCAACATCGCTAATGCGGCCGGATGTGCGTCACAAATTCCGTGACCCCAACGACTCCGCATTAGCGATGTCGCAGCGTGTAAAGCCCCCTTTAGTGGGAGTGGTGTACAGGGTCTTAGCAGTAAAGAGTATTCCATATTTCTGCCAGATACCCACAGAGATATTGAAATCTGAAAAAAGAGACTTCTGCTCATTGAAGGTAAGAACTGCTCACATAGCGTTCAACTCCACAGCAAACGTGTGCTCTAGCACTGGCATCTCAGCAGGGATATTCCCCTACTACACATGTGTGTCTGGGTCGCTGTGACAGTTTACAGGACATAACTCAGGGCACCTAGACAGAAGGCAGATGGACTACTTTCTATTTCTGGTGTAGAGCTTAGTACAATATATATATATATACTATTACATGTGACACATGTACCTTGTATTACCATTATTCGCTGTATATGAACCCCTTTTCTCCGGGCATTATTTGTCTATAGCATTTTTCACGAACCTGAGGCAACTGAGAACCCTTCAGTGAAGGAATTCCACTAACCCTCACAATACCAACCAGGGGCCTCCCTGCAGTAACTCAGGTAGTTGTACCCATTCTCTTTCCGCATTCTATGTGTTCTTCTTCTTTCTTCTTTTTTTTCTTTTTTCTTCTTTTTATTTCTATCATGTAGTTCAGGGGTTTATAGATATATGTCCTGCATCTCATATTTCCTTTAGTGGTGCTTCTTACCCATTCTCATATCATTTACCCTAGTATTTCATGATCCTGAGGCGACTGAGAACCCTTTAATAAAGGAATCCTTTTTCACTTGAATTGTCAAGTGATACTTACCAGTGACTATCACGTAATGTTACAGGTAGTTGCATTTTCTTCCTCTTCTTTCTCTCCTTTCTTCTTTGTCACACGGTCCATTGTGTTATAGCCCACGTGTCATGATAACACTTGTACCATCTTTTCATTTAGATTCCACCTACAATTATTTACCGATTCCAGTTCTGAAATAGGCTTTCATCATCTACTCACTAGAATTCTCAAGTGCATAAGGTACTGAGACATATACATGTTCACACCATTATAAAGAACAAAGTATAAACATTGAGGTTTTTCTCACACCCATGTTCCTGTGTTCTTTGATATGATATGTGTTCATTTCCTTCACTATATAGGATTGCAAGTTTTCCATTTGTACCTTAATGGCAATGACGCTATACAATTGAACACATATCATCCTGTTATCCATATAGGTGTGTATTTACCTGCTTGACTATTTTTGGTTGTTTGATCCAGAATGTTTCTCCAGATAGGTCATGTGGAAATTTTCTTTCCTCAGTACAAATGTTTTCACTATGGTTTTGGAAAAATTTTTTGTATGTGCATCATGGTTATTTGACCCATTGTACTCTCAAGTAGCAATATATTGTACTGTTATGTTGTACTATGTACTAATTACGTGTTTATATGGTTTTGTAACCCTTTATGATCTTAGATAACTTTATCCTTGATAAAGACCTAAAAACAAGGTCGAAACGTTGGATGAATTATCCTTTTGCACAAATAAAGAATTTTCAGCATTCCAAGAGTTCTTTTCTTACGTTATTGATCACTATAGTGTGCCAGAGCTATTTCTATTGAATTGACTCTTATTTTTTCTGAGCACCTGCTATATACACAGTGAGCCAGACATATTCAAGTTTCATTCAGAAGGCAGAGGGAAGCATTAGCAGCTGAGCCTATATCTTGGCTTGTGAGCATTAGAACAGGCCGGCGATTACAGGGTAACATGAAAAATGTCCAGCTTGCATTATGACTAGAACATGACAATATCCTTTTAAGTACTAACCTATGATGCGTTCCTAAGCAGTTGATGTTATATGTTCTACATTTCATTTTCTGCATACTTTACAAGTAGTAGAATTTGCTTTGATATAGGCAACTGGATTTTCACAATGAAAAGGCAAAGGATAACGCCCGAAAAAGACGCCATACATTATGTCAGTGCCATCCCTGACAAACCTGGATTGACCATGAAATACATCAATCCCCTTAAAGGTGAGTTAAAACAAGTTTTAACTAAATTGCCTTAATATTGTCATGCATTAGAATGACTGTCTTAGGTAATGATAAATATTTTCTACAGGAAGAGGAGTGTTTGCTGAAACTGAAATCGAAAAAGGGAGTTTTGTTGCAGAATATCGAGGCGAGCTCACGTATGCACTTACGATGGTAGACAACTACTCGAGATTTATGGTTGTGGTACAAGTCAAAGATCTAATGGCCCATACTGCAGCGAAGGTCTTCCAAGCACACTTATGCAGACCTCATGGCTACTCAGAGAGAGTCCTCACAGATCAAGGCACTGCCTTTGAAGCGGAATCTTCAAGGACTTCTGCAGCTTTTACCGATGCAGGAAGATGCGCACTACACCCTACCATGCTCAAACCAATGGTTATCAACCTGCTCAGGACTTTACCCCATATTCCAGATGTGGCCTTACAAGTGATTTATAGAGGGTTAACAATACGTTGGGATCACCGGATCTAATCTCCCTTTTTATACACCCTAAAATCTTGTTTGCTTTAGAATAAACAATAACATCATAAAGGTATAGCAGTACCGTTTCAAAGTTTCGGTGTCCCAAGCAGCATTCCATCAGCCTCTGGAAGGTTCCTGGCAAATTGCACAGCTCGAAGGGCATGCTTTTGAACTCGCAGAGACCCATCGGGGTGGCAAAGGCGGTCTTCTCCCGGTCTGCCTCAGCAACGGACACTTGCCAATAGCGACTAGTGAGATCAAGGGTAGAAAAATAATTTGCAGTTCTCAATGCAGCTAGCTATTCCTCAATACAGGGGAGTGGTGCTGTCCTTCTTCTTTAACAGGACCAACGGAGCTGCCCAGAGGCTACAACTGTCACGGATAACCCCAGCCTCCTTCATGTTGCTCAACATGTCCTTGGTACACTGGTAATGTGCAGGTAGTTTTGGCTTATATCTCTCTTTGATGGGTGGGTGTGCACTTGTGGGGATGTAGTGTTTGACCCCTTTTATTCTTCAAAAGTCTAGCGGATGTTTGCTGAAGACTTGCTCGTATTCTTGCACTAGCCTGTAGACCCCCTTCTTGTGATGTGAAGGTGTGGAGTCAGTGCCTACGTGTAATTCCTTACACCACTCCTCTGGCTGACTTGGTGAGCTGTCACTGAATGGGTGGGCTGAAGCAATGGTGGATGCTGCTGTTTGGATAGCATGTGTATCTACTGAGAACAGCTTATCAATGGTGGCAAATCGGAGCAGCTTAATCTCTTGCTCTCCGCAGTTCAACACTCTCATGGGCACTCTTCCCTTCCATATTAATGAATAAAACTATGATGTAAATAGCATATAGATACCCCACAAATGCAGATAAAAGTAGGTTATGGGAAAAGGGGGAAGAGAGAAACAGGAAAATAGTGGAATAAAGTATACCTTCCAGGTGGGAGAGGAAATGGCAGCACAGCCAGTGGAGGTGAAGCAAGGGGAGCCTGCAACTAAAGAGTTGAGAGCGTTATCACATGGTGACTGAGCCTGATTGTAACGGGAGCATAGAGGTGCCGATCCTGTCTTACCTGCGTTGGTGTAGAAGTGGGTGTCCTGTGGTGGAGTCAGCTGTGTGCAGTGGTGGCCGTGGGTTCTTTTATGTGCGACCGTAGTAATAGCTGCGCCCACTTCCTGTATGGGAGTGGAATGCAGTGAGGCTAATGGAACGCACGCCTGCGCATTTGTGTTTAACGTCGCGCATGTGCAGAACGGAGAAAAGGCTGCGCTCACTTCCTAATGAAAGGGAGTGAGACGCAGCTGGGAAGGGAAGGGAAAAGATTAGGGTTTGGGGATGATGAAAGGGCTTTCTACGGGCAAGGATGGCAAAGGGTGGCAGTGACGGAAAGTCAGGCAGCCTGTCCTGTCCTGTCCTGTCCGTCCGTCTTTTTGTATCATGAATTGGAAAGACTGCAAGGGGGAGGGGAGGTGCTTGGAGGAGGAGGAGTTATTCAGATTAATTGCAGTGGGCGGCGGCTGCAAAAAGCATCATTCTTCTTGTTTTTGCTCTGCAAAACAGCCTTTTCAAGGGTTGGCTTGGGTGACAAAATGTCTTCTGTAGGCGTGGGTTTGTCTCCCTCTCCCTAAGATGTGTCCGGTATAGGCCAGGGTGCCACTCAAGGCCGTAACCAATTCGGGTTATAGCTTCTCGGCCTTTTGGCTAAGATCAAGTGTAGTTTTGGAGGACGCTACCTTGGTCGGTACTGGAAGGTGCCTGGGATTGCATGTCTGCCGGCCTTGAGGAAGTGTGTGCGCCTTCTGGTGACACATAGCCCTCTTGTGCCTGGACGGTTCCCAGGCAACGGGAGGCGATCACCTTTGTTATTTTGAAGTCCTACTGATAAACAGAAAAAAAAAAAAATTAAATCTGTTCTTATCAGTTTAATATCTGATACGTCCCCTCTCTGGGGACCATATATTAAATGGATTTTTAGAACAAGGAGATGGAAAAAATCTTGCTCTGTCCACTCCACGCATTGACCTGGTATTGCAGTACCTCCAGGACCGGTGCACCCCTTCTTAACCCAGTTTCCAAAAGCAGAACTCAATTCACCTGATTCAAATGAGCCCCATTAGTGAATTGAAAGAAAGCAAAAACTTTATATGCACCTCAATTTGGCCAATTCACTTTTCACACTTTCACCCTTTTTTTTATCTTTCACACCTTTTACTTGCTTTATTGATGCAAAAGCTGTGCCAAATAGCAAACTCATCTCCACTCAACTTGACCAACTCTGCTATGTCCCGTGCAGTATCTTATTCTCAGTCTTATCTAGATCATTTGCAATTGAATAGAATAGATCCCTTTTGGACACATTGGATTCAGCTGCTGCAGTGACTGCAGGTGTTAGAAGATGCAGACTTGGCATCAGGTGCTGTCTATCAGATTCCACTCCAATTAAAGCTTCCATTGTTTTTCGGTGTTTTCTTTGAGCAATGATGATGTCTTTAGTGATCTGTTGGCTCCCTCTCCTGGAGGAAGAGTTTGCTTGCTCTTGGACTTTCAAAAAGAGAGGTCATGATAGACATTTAGCTTCTGAGCCCAATTGGGGACAGTCATGGGTGATGAATGTTTTGCAACCTGCTGCGAAGCCTGATACCGCAATATAAGGAACGTCAAATACTAAGAATGGGCGGCCTATGAAAGAATTAGTACTTTCATTAAGCATACTTAAACGGCTAATTGGGAATAGACAAACTGTAAAAAGCCCTCTGAGAAAGCCCCTCTCTAACCTTTGTTAGTAAGCTTTTCTGTAGTCTGCCTGTTGATGTATTTTCCGTTTGAACAGTGCACAACATGAAGTGACGGAACACTGGCTTGTCACAATGTCCCCCGCTGACATCACGATAGCGCTGCTGCCTAGAAAGCCAGCTGCGCAGCAGAAGTTGCTCTTTGGGTGGGATGGTGGGCTAATGTATCTATTCCTGCTTGGTGTGAGTTTGACATGATCTAGAGCAACGAGTTCCAGCGGCTAGCGGTTGATTATTGGCTGTAATGGGGCTTTCTGGCTGGTGCCAGCCTTTCTTCTTAGCACACAGGAACCACAATCCCTACACCATGCTTCGATGGATTCTCTCATCCCAGCCCAGTAAAACTACATATTTCACACAGTTATAAGCAGCCCATGGGCATTCACCTGGATTAAAACCCATAACAGCTCATAGACCAAACAATCAATCTACCACTGGACCAAAGACAGGAAGCTAAATCCACTGCCTGCGGTAACTAACTTAATCCTATAGTCTACTCACACAACAAACCCAAGAGAAAGGAAAAAAACATTGCTTCGATTATCCATCCAATGAAAACGCATAACCATTGTGAGCCATTGGACAATGCAATTGCACACATGGTGACATGGTGCACGGCCCAATGAATCAAGTCTGTACTTCATATTCACGGTTTAAGCCCTTGGGTTCTAATGTGTCCAGAGTACATATCCAGAAAGATTCCCTTTCTTTGTGCTAAGCACAAGTCAACAATACGTTGTAAGCAGATTCTATTACCAGTCCCACACCATTTTGTGACGCATAATCGCACAGTGGCCCAATTAAGATTCCAAGTCATCGAACATGTCCCAGCCATACGCAGAGGAGGCGATAGAATTAGGAAGCTCAAAGAAAGGGAATCTTTCTGGATATATACTCTGGGCACGTTGGAACCCAAGGGCTTAAACCATGAATATGAAGAACCGACTTGATTCATTGGGCCGTGCACATTTTTTCTAACGCCCGGTTCTTTTTCGTGTTCACACTATATATGGTTCCAGTATGTATGGAGTTCCATTCTTCCTTGTTTTTTATTTGTCATGTTTGTCTGATTACCTTGTCTAACAGTTTTTTCTCCCCTTTCTTTACCTTCCAGGTTCCCATAGTCACGTGAAATATCCCTGTTGCACTTGATTACGGCTCACTATTCACTATAGGATGTCTTATATCTAACATCACACTCTCACCCATCAGCACTCTATAGGTTTGTATAAGGTATGCGCTTACACATCCGGTCCTCCATAGGTATTTCCACTTATGTAGCACTATCCCTATGATCACTCATAACTCATACCCTTGTAGTCAATTACAGCCTCCTCTCTCCCCTCTCCCCTTCTCCCTTTCCATCTATAATTTTGCCAGTACAATATTAGTTTACATTAGGCACACACTCACATATTCCTTTCCTTAGTGACTTATTGTAATTCACATTCGCATACAATTCTCTATGCCTGCCCCATTACTACATTCATACCTACTTGACCCTATCCTGATACCCCTTGTCTCACCTTGTTGGTCCCTACACCTGTTATCATCTCCTTTCCTGTGTCTGTCTTGTCACACAACACATTTTAGCATATCCCTTGTGCTCCTTATTACCTGTCCTGCCTATTAGAATTATGTCCATTATGTCCATGCATGGCCCAATGAATCAAGTCTGTACTTCATATTCATGGTTTAAGCCTTTGGGTTCCAATGTGCCCAGAGTATATATCCAGAAAGATTCCCTTTCTTTGAGCTTCCTAATTCTATTGCCTCCTCTACGTATGGCTTGGACATGTTCGATGACTTGGAATCTTAATTGGATCACTGTGTGATTATGCGTCACAAAATGGTGTGGGACTGGTAATAGAATCTGCTTACAATGTATTGTTGACTTGTGTTTAGCTCAAAGAAAGAGAATCTTTCTGGATATGTACTCTGGGCACATTAGAACCCAAGGGCTTAAACCGTGAATATGAAGTAAAGACTTGATTCATTGGGCCGTGCACCATGTCACCATGTGTCCAATTGCATTGTCCAATGGCTCACAATGGTTATGCGTTTTCATTGGATGGATAATCGAAGCCATGTTTTTTTCCTTTCTGTTGGGTTTGTTGTGTGAGTAGCCTATAGGATTAAGTTGGTTACCGCAGGCAGTGGATTTAACTTCCTGTCTTTGGTCCAGTGGTAGATGGATTGTCTGGTCTATGAGCTGTTATTGGTTTGAATGCAGGTGAATGCCCATGGGCTGCTTATGACTGTGTAAAATATGTAGTTTTACTGGGCTGGGATGAGAGAATCCATTGAAGCATGGTGTAGGGATTGTGGTTCCTGTGTGCTAAGAAGAGAGGCTGGCACCAGCCAGAAAGCCCCATTGCAGCCAATAATCACTTAATAACTTTTTCAACTTGTCATCATATGGGAGGCCTTCCATTCCTTGTAGTAGTCTAGTTGCCCACCTTTGAACTGACTCTAACTTCTGAATGTCCTTTTTAAAATGTGGAGCCCAAAACTGGTTCCCATATTCCAGATGTAGCCTTACAAGTGATTTATAGAGGTTGATCATCTTTACTTATCATTTAAAACTTTCAAACTGGTACACTCAACACATAAAGCCCCCCCCTTTTAAAGAGTAGTTTCCCTGTACCTAAGTGGGGGTCTACCTAGGTTGGAGCGAGTGGACCTTCGGGGTCCGGTGTCAGTGGTGACAGGCAGTGGGGCAGAGGGAACAGTCAGTTCCTCCTCCCTGCTATCATGTGGGGCAGGCGGAGGCGTAGGGGAGCTGGGTACAGGTACATCCCTGGGCACTGGCTCGCGGTTAACCGTTTCCATCATTTCTTCATCCACGGGTTGTGGGAACAGTATCACTGGAAGGATCACCGCACCGTTCTGTGTAGGCCAGTCTGCTGGAAAATCACCCATCATGGTGTGGATTACCTCTTTTTCCTTCTCCACTGGACTGGGAACTGGAGCCTCATCCGCTACTCTCAATGCTGGTGGGCACTTCTTCAGGTGGTCTCGGGAAACCGTGGCCAAAGTCCCCCCCTGGTCACGGCTGATCTGGTAGGCCTTCCCATTCTCCCATCCTGTGGGCTGGACTACATACGGGGTTTTTTCCCATTGATCATCCAGCTTGTGGGCCCTTCTTTTCCGCTTCAGCACTACATCCCCAGGTTGGAAGGAACCGGCAGGCGCCTTCTTGTTGAAGCACTGCTCCTGTTGTCCCCGACTCCGGCACAAGTTCTTTTCAACATACTCCTGGACCTGTCGGTACTGTGTCCTCCGCCGAGTGTCCCATTCAGCTGTCGACAGGAGTGCTTCTGAAGCTTCCAAGCCCATTTCCAGATCCACTGGTAGCCGGCCGGGACGAGCTCTCATCAGGTATGCTGGAGTGCATTTCGTAGAGCTGGAAGGGATGTTGTTGTACATATCGACCAGGTCAGGTAGCTTCTCCAGCCACAGGTTCCGCTCTTCCAGTGGTAACGTCTTGAGGAGGCCCAGGACCAAGTGGTTCATCTTTTCACAAATGCCATTGGTTTGGGCGTGGTAAGGCGTGGTCCGGATTTTCTTGCAGCCGTACAACTGGCAGAATTCCTGGAATACCTCTGCTTCAAAGGCCGGACCCTGGTCGGTAAGCACCCTCTCCGGGTACCAATGCGGTCAACAGAAATAAGCCTGGAAAGCCTTAGCAGCGGTGCGGCCGGTTAAGTCCTTAACTGGGACAACCACCAGGAACCTCGAGTAGTGGTCTACGATGGTCAGAGCGTAGGTGTACCCACTTCGGCTGGGGGTGAGCTTTACATGGTCAAGGGGAACCAGCTCCAGCGGTTGGTGTGTAATGATCGGGTGTAGGGGTGCCTTCTGGCTGGCCTCGTCCTTCCTTCTCAATGCGCAAGGGCCACATTCTCGGCACCAGGCCTCCACAGATTCCCGCATTCCACTCCAATAGAACCGCTCTCTTAACAACATCTCTAGCTTCTTCCACCCGAAGTGCACTGCACCATCATGGTATGCTTGCAGGACGGTGGGCACTTTAGCCTGGGGAATCACCAGCTGGCGGATCTTCTCGTGAGTCTTTGGATTAATCAGCTCGCGATACAACTTCCCCTGGTGTAGGTATAGCCGGGTCCGTTCTTGCCACAGACGTTGGGCTTCGGCAGGGGCAGCAGGGTCTATCCCAGCAGAACCCTGTTCCACTAGAGTCTTGACCAGGCGGACAGCAGGTGCCTGGTCCTGAGCTTCCTGCCAGTCCTGTCGGGGCAGCGGATCCAGGTTCACCCGTTGTTGGTAGACGTGCACCTTCTCAGTGAATGGCCGGTGAAATGCAGGCAACTCGATCTCTTCGAGGTCATCATCCTCTGGCCCCTCTTCCGACAGGTGGGGCATCCGGGAGAGTGCATTGGCATTGACGTTGGTACGGCCGGCCCGGTACTTGATGGTGAAATCGTAGTTGGCTAACCTGGTCACCCACCGCTGCTCCAACGCGCCCAGCTTGGCCGTATCTAGATGGGTCAGCAGGTTATTGTCTGTGTACGCGGTGAACTTGGCTGCTGCCAGGTAATGGCGGAAACGCTCGGTGATAGCCCACACCAGTGCCAAGAGCTCAAGCTTGAAGGAGATGTAGTTCTCAGGGTTCCTCTCAGTCAGTCGGAGTTTTCGGCTAGCATAAGCTATTACCTTTTCCCTTCTGTCTTGGACCTGGGATAGAACAGCCCCCAAGCCCACATTGCTGGCGTCGGTGTAGAGGATGAATGGGCGGCTGTAGTCAGGGTACGCTAGGATTTCCTCTCCGGTCAGGGCTGTTCTCAGCTGGCGGAAGGATTCCTCATGCTTTTCTTCCCACACCAATGGGGCTACTAGGGATCTACCACCCTTGGTCTGTCCTACGAGGAGGTCTTGCATGGGGGCAGCCATCTTTGTGTACCCCTTAATGAAGCGACGGTAATATCCCACCAGGCCCAGAAACTGCCTCACTTCCCTCACTGTGGTCGGTCTCGGCCAGTCTTGGATGGCGGTGATCTTCTCGGGGTTGGGGGCGACACCTTCCGCACCAACCACATGTCCTAGGTACTGCACTCTGGGTTTCAGCAGATGACACTTTGAGGGCTTCAACTTCATCCCATACTTGGCAAGGGACGCGAACACCTCGGCTAGGTGCTCCAGGTGGGCTTCATACGTCTGTGAGTACACAATCACATCATCCAAGTACAGCAAAACGGTCCCATAGGCAGTCTTCTCTCAGTCTTCCGGTGCCACGGCCACCTGCCAGTACCCGCTGGTGAGGTCAAGGGTGGAGAAGTAGTTAGCGGTTCTCAGCGAGGCCAGGGACTCTTTGATGCGGGGCAGAGGGTAAGCATCCTTATGCGTTATCTGGTTAATCTTCCGGTAATCCACACACATCCGCATGGTGCCATCCTTCTTCTTAACCAGCACCAACGGAGCGGCCCAGGGACTACAGCTGTCCCTAATAACCTCTGCCTCCTTCATGTTCCTCAACATGTCTTTGGCGCATTGGTAGTGCGCAGGGGGAATAGGCCTGTATCTCTCTTTAATAGGGGAGTGTGTACCGGTAGGGATGTGGTGTTGAACCCCTTTAATCTGCCCAAAATCTAGAGGGTGCTTGCTAAAAACCCGCTCATACTCCTGTACCACCCGGTATACCCCTTCCTTGTGGTGTATGGGGGTATCATCAGTGCCGACATGTAGCTCTCGATACCACTCGCCTAACTCCCCCAGGGATGAGTGGGAACCGGCAGCAGGCGGTGTGACCGGGGGAACGGCTTCATGGATCGTGTGGGGATCTAGAGTGAACAATTTGGCAAGGGTAGCGTACCGGGTGGTGCATGAATGCACACATATTGGTTTTATAATCTTATTGTATTACTTTATATTCTTATTTCACTTGTGCATATCTCCACCATAATCCTGGCTAAGAAATATAGCTTTTTTTGGGGTACACAGGTAGTAAGGTCTTCTTTCTATTTCTTTAGGGGTGATATAGCCTGGTGGAACTCTAGACCTCTAACATTATATATGCACCCTTTTTCTTTATGGTTCTTGGACACCTTATAACATTCTTCCATACATATATATCTTTCTCATAAATTATAAATAATTAGGCATTTTTATATATTTTATTTACATTTTCATAAATAACTTTTTACAAAGCATGGGGGACATTCTCACATACATATAATTTTCATGTACGCATTCTGAAAATTTACGCATAAACCGTACACACTCCTTTTTGTAACAATTTCTATAACTCATTCGCTGAACTCTCATCCCGGATATTCATTCTTACACCGAATTTCCTGTTATAACACAACATTCATGATTTTTATTCAATTTATTTTTATTTTTTAGGTTTATTAGTAGTGATGAGCGAGTACTAAAAAGCTCGGGTGCTCGAAGCTCGGGCCGAGCCTCCCAAGATACTCGTGTACTCGGCCCGAGCACCGAGCCCAATGTTATCCTATGGGAGACCCGAGTATTTTTGTGAAATGACCACCGGCAGCATGTAGAAACCCTAAAAATGGCACAAAAGTCTCCGAAGAGTGCTCAAATGACATGGCAACAGCATGGGGAAGACCCCTTGAAGCATTTATCACTCAAAAGTCACAGCTGTGAATAATTTTGTCCACGTTTTACGCCATTTTTACGGACTCACCAGAAAACCTTCCAAAATGACACCAAAATGATTTTTCATAGCGGAAATGTTAAGGGCACATACCCAATAGTGAGATAGAGCTAATGTATGTTACTTTTTGAGATCAATACATGAAAGATTTTACGTAAAACATTGTGTGGCACTCCGATGTCCCTGAGAAGAGACGTACATAAAGGCCTCTGAGTCTAATGTGCCCATTTTGAGGAACTGAGTCTTTGTAGTATTTTCCTTTGCCAGGGCAGTCCAAAATTGTGAGGTTCACCAATGCCCCTGCATACAGACGTGCATGATGGCCTGTAAACCTGAAGTGCCCATTGTAAGGAAGTGGGTCTATTGTAGTATAGCCCTTAGGCAGGGCAGCCAAAAATTGGGAGGCTCCACGTTGTCCCTGGATAGAGACGTGCATGAGGGCCTCAAAACATTAAGTGTCCAGTGTCAGGAAGTGGGTGTATTATAGTATAGCCCTTAGGCAGGGCAGCCAAAAATTGGGAGGCTCTACGTTGTCCCTGGATAGAGACGTGCATGAGGGCCTGTAAACCTGAAGTGCCCATTGGAAGGAAGTGGGTCTTTTGTAGTATAGCCCTTTGGCAGGGCAGCCAAAAATTGGGAGGCTCCACGTTGTCCCTGGATAGAGACGTGCATGAGGGCCTGTAAACCTGAAGTGCCCATTGGAAGGAAGTGGGTCTTTTGTAGTATAGCCCTTTGGCAGGGCAGCCAAAAATTGGGAGGCTCCACGTTGTCCCTGGATAGAGACATGCATGAGGGCCTCAAAACATTAAGTGTCCATTGTCAGGAAGTGGGTGTATTATAGTATAGCCCTTAGGCAGGGCAGCCAAAAATTGGGAGGCTCCACGTTGTCCCTGGATAGAGACGTGCATGAGGGCCTGTAAACCTGAAGTGCCCATTGGAAGGAAGTGGGTCTTTTGTAGTATAGCCCTTTGGCAGGGCAGCCAAAAATTGGGAGGCTCCACGTTGTCCCTGGATAGAGACGTGCATGAGGGCCTCAAAACATTAAGTGTCCATTGTCAGGAAGTGGGTGTATTATAGTATAGCCCTTTGGCAGGGCAGCCAAAAATTGGGAGGCTCCACGTTGTCCCTGGATAGAGACGTGCATGAGGGCCTCAAAACATTAAGTGTCCATTGTCAGGAAGTGGGTGTATTATAGTATAGCCCTTAGGCAGGGCAGCCAAAAATTGGGAGGCTCCACGTTGTCCCTGGATAGAGACGTGCATGAGGGCCTCAAAACATTAAGTGTCCATTGTCAGGAAGTGGGTCTTTTGTAGTATAGCCCTTTGGCAGGGCAGCCAAAAATTGGGAGGCTCCACGTTGTCCCTGGATAGAGACGTGCATGAGGGCCTCAAAACATTAAGTGTCCATTGTCAGGAAGTGGGTGTATTATAGTATAGCCCTTAGGCAGGGCAGCCAAAAATTGGGAGGCTCCACGTTGTCCCTGGATAGAGACGTGCATGAGGGCCTCAAAACATTAAGTGTCCATTGTCAGGAAGTGGGTCTTTTGTAGTATAGCCCTTTGGCAGGGCAGCCAAAAATTGGGAGGCTCCACGTTGTCCCTGGATAGGGACGTGCATGAGGGCCTCAAAACATTAAGTGTCCATTGTCAGGAAGTGGGTGTATTATAGTATAGCCCTTTGGCAGGGCAGCCAAAAATTGGGAGGCTCCACGTTGTCCCTGCATAGAGACGTGCATGAGGGCCTCAAAACATTGTTCCCATTGCAAAGGAGCGGGTCTCCTGTCGTTGTAATGTCCATTCTGCAAAGAATGGGCGAAAAAAATTACCACTGGGGGTATACCTGAAACAAAGGCCTAACTCTTGTAACGGTCATCATGGTGGCGCATGAGGAGAAGGAGGAGCAGTCCAGCGATTATCCAAAGTCCAGAAGTGTGTACCCATGGGTGACTGGAGGTACATGGCAAATTCCCGTTACAAACTTTAAATTCCGCTCTCATTTGCTGGTGGTGTGGTGAAGTCTGGCCCAATCCAACCCTTGTTCATCTTGATCAGAGTCAGCCTGTCAGCATTTTCAGTTGACAGGCGGGTGCGTTTATCTGTAATGATTCCACCTGCGGCACTAAAAACACGCTCTGACAAAACGCTAGCGGCAGGGCAGGCCAGGACTTCCAAGGCGTAGAGAGCCAATTCATGCCACGTGTCCACCTTGGATACCCAATAATTGTAAGGCACAGAGGAATGTCGGAGTACAGTTGTTCGATCTGCAAGGTACTCCTTGAGCATCTGGGCAAACTTAGGATTTCTTGTGGCACTACCCCGCACCTCAGGGGCTGTGGTACGTGAGGGGCTGAGAAAACTGTCCCACATCTTAAAGACTGTTCCCCTACCTCTGGCGGATTGGACTTGTGCCTCTCTCGGCTGTACGCCTTGGTTGTCCACTGATTCCTGACCTATGCCGCTAGCGTTTTGTGAGGGGAATGCTTTGCCTACTTCCGTGACTATGGCCTTCCGGAACTGCTGCATTTTGGTTGACCTCTCCGCCTCGGGAATAAGAGACATAAAGTTCTCCTTGTAGCGTGGGTCTAACAGTGTTACCAACCAGTAATGATTGTCGGCCAAGATGTTCTTAACGCGAGGGTCACGAGACAGGCAGCTTACCATAAAGTCAGCCATGTGCGCCAGACTCTTAACAGCCAGGACTTCAGTAGCCTGACCAACACGTTGACTGAACATGCTGTCCTCCTCCTCCTCCTCCTCCTCCTCCTCATCTACCCTGTCCTCTGGCCAGCCACGCTGAACCGAGGATATGACTGGTGTGCATGTCATATCCTCAATTTGGCCGGAGATTTGCTCCATGTCTTCATCCTCCTCCTCGTCATAGTCCTCCACTGCACGTTGTGATGAGACGAGGCTGGGCTGTGTGTTATCACCCACACCCACTACTGTTTCTTGCTGCAACTCATCGCGCTCCGCCTGCAATGCATCATGTTTGGTTTTGAGCAGAGACCGTTTTAGAAGGCAGAGTAGCGGTATGGTGACGCTAATAATGGCGTCATCTTATACCTTTATGATGTTATTGTTTATTCTAAAGCAAACAAGATTTTAGGGTGTATAAAAAGGGAGATTAGATCCGGTGATCCCAACGTATTGTTAACCCTCTATAAATCACTTGTAAGGCCACATCTGGAATATGGGGTAAAGTCCTGAACAGGTTGATAACCATTGGTTTGAGCATGGTAGGGTGTAGTGCGCATCTTCCTGCATCCGCCATAACCTTCCCTTAGGATATACTGTGCCCTTATCAGATTGGTTGTACAAGGTTGCTTCTCTTATTGGATGGATTTCAAGCTGCATGGATAATGTTCATTTAAATGATGTGGATAGAAAGACTGAAGATATCTACATGTAGTCCATCATGAATCAATACTATTTTACACAGTCATAAGCAGCCCATGGGCATTCACCTGCATTCAAACCAATAACAGCTCATAGACCAGACAATCCATCTACCACTGGACCAAAGACAGGAAGTTAAATCCACTGCCTGCGGTAACCAACTTAATCCTATAGGCTACTCACACAACAAACCCAACAGAAAGGAAAAAAACATGGCTTCGATTATCCATCCAATGAAAACGCATAACCATTGTGAGCCATTGGACAATGCAATTGGACACTTGGTGACATGGTGCACGGCCCAATGAATCAAGTCTTTACTTCATATTCACGGTTTAAGCCCTTGGGTTCTAATGTGCCCAGAGTACATATCCAGAAAGATTCTCTTTCTTTGAGCTAAACACAAGTCAACAATACATTGTAAGCAGATTCTATTACCAGTCCCACACCATTTTGTGACGCATAATCACACAGTGATCCAATTAACATTCCAAGTCATCGAACATGTCCAAGCCATACGCAGAGGAGGCAATAGAATTAGGAAGCTCAAAGAAAGGGAATCTTTCTGGATATATACTCTGGGCACATTGGAACCCAAAGGCTTAAACCATGAATATGAAGTACAGACTTGATTCATTGGGCCATGCATGGACATAATGGACATAATTCTAATAGGCAGGACAGGTAATAAGGAGCACAAGTTATATGCTAAAATGTGTTGTGTGACAAGACAGACACAGGAAAGGACATGATAACAGGTGTAGGGACCAACAAGGTGAGACAAGGGGTATCAGGATAGGGTCAAGTAGGTATGAATGTAGTAATGGGGCAGGCATAGAGAATTGTATGTGAATGTGAATTACAATAAATCACTAAGGAAAGGAATATGTGAGTGTGTGCCTAATGTAAACTAATATTGTACTGGCAAAATTATAGATGGAAAGGGAGAAGGGGAGGGGGGGAGAGAGGAGGCTGTAATTGACTACAAGGGTATGAGTTATGAGTGATCATAGGGATAGTGTTACATAAGTGGAAATACCTATGGAGGACCGGATGTGTAAGCGCATACCTTATACAAACCTATAGAGTGCTGATGGGTGAGAGTGTGATGTTAGATATAAGACATCCTATAGTGAATAGTGAGCCGTAATCAAGTGCAACAGGGATATTTCACGTGACTATGGGAACCTGGAAGGTAAAGAAAGGGGAGAAAAAACTGTTAGACAAGGTAATCAGACATAATGTAACCAGTTGATCAGACATGATCACCTGGTTTGAGACCCCCTGCCTTACACTATATAGATATCATGTTCATTCCCCATCTATCTTGCTCAGGAGAGCATCTCCCTCCCCCGGCACCAAGAGCAGCTCATACTGAATTGTTACATTGACTAGTAACACTGCACACAGAAATGCACCTTAATATTCCACTGTTAACCCTTTCCTCCCAGCAGTAACACACAACTCCTCACCTTGATATCATGGTGATTTATGGTCAGAATGACTTCAATGCGATCAGTGATTTCTATTCTAGCTCTGCTCACATAGATTTTATATCCACACTCAACTATAGGCCGTTCTTCATATTTTGGGGGCTTTTAGTCAGATATACTAGTTTGTGCCTGTATAGTATTGGTGTAGATGGGAGTGTAGGGCATGGGTTACATGGCACTGTGGTGGAATACTGATGGGAGGTATTGGTGCTGTGTTTGATGCTTCTACTGGGTATTTTCCTACAAATACTGGAACAGCTCACTGCTTAGAATGATCCTTCCCAGCTCTATAATATATTATATATACCCCACAATGCAGGCTCACACACACATTTGTCTCAAGTGTGTTGTAGGGACACAGATACAGTCTTGGTCATGTGACTAAAGGCTACTTTACACACTGCGATATCGGTCCCGATATCGCTAGTGTGGGTACCCACCCCCATCTGTTGCGCGACACGGGCAAATCGCTGCCCATGCCGCACAACACCGACCAGACCCGTCACACATACTTACCTGCCCGGCGACGTCGCTGTGTCCGGCGAACCGCCTCCTTTCTAAGGGGGCGGTCCGTGCGGCGTCACAGCGACGTCACTGAGCGACCGCCCAATAGCAGCGGAGGGGCGGAGATGAGTGGCCGGAACATCCCGCCCACCTCCTTCCTTCCTCATAGCGGCTGGGAGGCAGGTAAGGAGAGGTTCCTCGTTTCTGCGGTGTCACACGGAGCGATGTGTGCTACCGCAGGAGCGACGAACTACATCGTTACTGCTGCAGTAACGATAATCGAGAATGGAGACCCATGTCACCGATGAGCGATTTTGCACGTTTTTGCAACGATGCAAAATCGCTCATCGGTATCACACGCAGCAACATCGCTAATGCGGCCGGATGTGCGTCACAAATTCCGTGACCCCAACGACTCCGCATTAGCGATGTCGCAGCGTGTAAAGCCCCCTTTAGTGGGAGTGGTGTACAGGGTCTTAGCAGTAAAGAGTATTCCATATTTCTGCCAGATACCCACAGAGATATTGAAATCTGAAAAAAGAGACTTCTGCTCATTGAAGGTAAGAACTGCTCACATAGCGTTCAACTCCACAGCAAACGAGTGCTCTAGCACTGGCATCTCAGCAGGGATATTCCCCTACTACACATGTGTGTCTAGGTCACTGTGACAGTTTACAGGACATAACTCAGGGCACCTAGACAGAAGGCAGAGGGACTACTTTCTATTTCTGGTGTAGAGCTTAGTACAATATATATATATTTATACTATTACATGGGACACATGTACCTTGTATTACCATTATTCGCTGTATATGAACCCCTTTTCTCCAGGCATTATTTGTCTATAGCATTTTTCACGAACCTGAGGCAACTGAGAACCCTTCAGTGAAGGAATTCCACTAACCCTCACAATACCTACCAGGGGCCTCCCTGCAGTAACTCAGGTAGTTGTACCCATTCTCTTTCCGCATTCTATGTGTTCTTCTTCTTTCTTCTTTTTTTTCTTTTTTCTTCTTTTTATTTCTATCATGTAGTTCAGGGGTTTATAGATATATGTCCTGCATCTCATATTTCCTTTAGTGGTGCTTCTTACCCATTCTCATATCATTTACCCTAGTATTTCATGATCCTGAGGCGACTGAGAACCCTTTAATAAAGGAATCCTTTTTCACCTGAATTGTCAAGTGATACTTACCAGTGACTATCACGTAATGTTACAGGTAGTTCCATTTTCTTCCTCTTCTTTCTCTCCTTTCTTCTTTGTCACACGGTCCATTGTGTTATAGCCCACGTGTCATGATAACACTTGTACCATCTTTTCATTTAGATTCCACCTACAATTATTTACCGATTCCAGTTCTGGAATAGGCTTTCATCATCTACTCACTAGAATTCTCAAGTTCATAAGGTACTGAGACATATACATGTTCACACCATTATAAAGAACAAAGTATAAACATTGAGGTTTTTCTCACACCCATGTTCCTGTGTTCTTTGATATGATATGTGTTCATTTCCTTCACTATATAGGATTGCAAGTTTTCCATTTGTACCTTAATGGCAATGACGCTATACAATTGAACACATATCATCCTGTTATCCATATAGGTGTGTATTTACCTGCTTGACTATTTTTGGTTGTTTGATCCAGAATGTTTCTCCAGATAGGTCATGTGGAAATTTTCTTTCCTCAGTACAAATGTTTTCACTATGGCTTTGGAAAATTTTTTTGTATGTGCATCATGGTCATTTGACCCATTGTACTCTCAAGTAGCAATATATTGTACTGTTATGTTGTACTATGTACTAATTACGTGTTTATATGGTTTTGTAACCCTTTATGATCTTAGATAACTTTATCCTTGATAAAGACCTAAAAACAAGCTCGAAACGTTGGATGAATTATCCTTTTGCACAAATAAAGAATTTTCAGCATTCTAAGAGTTCTTTTCTTACGTTATTGATCACTATAGTGTGCCAGAGCTATTTCTATTGAATTGACTCTTATTTTTTCTGAGCACCTGCTATATACACAGTGAGCCAGACATATTCAATTTTCATTCAGAAGGCAGAGGGAAGCCTTAGCAGCTGAGCCTATATCTTGGCTTGTGAGCATTAGAACAGGCCGGCGATTACAGGGTAACATGAAAAATGTCCAGCTTGCATTATGACTAGAACATGACAATATCCTTTTAAGTACTAACCTATGATGCGTTCCTAAGCAGTTGATGTTATATGTTCTACATTTCATTTTCTGCATACTTTCCAAGTAGTAGAATTTGCTTTGATATAGGCAACTGGATTTTCACAATGAAAAGGCAAAGGATAACGCCCGAAAAAGACGCCATACATTATGTCAGTGCCATCACTGACAAACCTGGATTGACCATGAAATACATCAATCCCCTTAAAGGTGAGTTAAAACAAGTTTTAACTAAATTGCCTTAATATTGTCATGCATTAGAATGACTGTCTTAGGTAATGATAAATATTTTCTACAGGAAGAGGAGTGTTTGCTGAAACTGAAATCGAAAAAGGGAGTTTTGTTGCAGAATATCGAGGTGAGCTCACGTATGCACTTACGATGGTAGACAACTACTCGAGATTTATGGTTGTGGTACAAGTCAAAGATCTAATGGCCCATACTGCAGCGAAGGTCTTCCAAGCACACTTATGCAGACCTCATGGCTACTCAGAGAGAGTCCTCACAGATCAAGGCACTGCCTTTGAAGCGGAAATCTTCAAGGACTTCTGCAGCTTTTACCGATGCAGGAAGATGCGTACTACACCCTACCATGCTCAAACCAATGGTTATCAACCTGCTCAGGACTTTACCCCATATTCCAGATGTGGCCTTACAAGTGATTTATAGAGGGGTAACAATACGTTGGGATCATCGGATCTAATCTCCCTTTTTATACACCCTAAAATCTTGTTTGCGTTAGAATAAACAATAACATCATAAAGGTATAGCAGTACCGTTTCAAAGTTTCGGTGTCCCAAGCAGCATTCCATCAGCCTCTGGAAGGTTCCTGGCAAATTGCACAGCTCGAAGGGCATGCTTTTGAACTCGCAGAGACCCATCGGGGTGGCAAAGGCGGTCTTCTCCCGGTCTGCCTCAGCAACGGACACTTGCCAATAGTGACTAGTGAGATCAAGGGTAGAAAAATAATTTGCAGTTGTCAATGCAGCTAGCTATTCCTCAATACAGGGGAGTGGTGCTGTCCTTCTTCTTTAACAGGACCAACGGAGCTGCCCAGAGGCTACAACTGTCACGGATAACCCCAGCCTCCTTCATGTTGCTCAACATGTCCTTGGTACACTGGTAATGTGCAGGTAGATTTGGCTTATATCTCTCTTTGATGGGTGGGTGTGCACTTGTGGGGATGTAGTGTTTGACCCCTTTTATTTTTCAAAAGTCTAGCGGATGTTTGCTGAAGACTTGCTCGTATTCTTGCACTAGCCTGTAGACCCCCTTCTTGTGATGTGAAGGTGTGGAGTCAGTGCCTACGTGTAATTCCTTACACCACTCCTCTGGCTGACTTGGTGAGCTGTCACTGAATGGGTGGGCTGAAGCAATGGTGGATGCTGCTGTTTGGATAGCATGTGTATCTACTGAGAACAGCTTATCAATGGTGGCAAATCGGAGCAGCTTAATCTTTTGCTCTCCGCAGTTCAACACTCTCATGGGCACTCTTCCCTTCCATATTAATGAATAAAACTATGATGTAAATAGCATATAGATACCCCACAAATGCAGATAAAAGTAGGTTATGGGAAAAGGGGGAAGAGAGAAACAGGAAAATAGTGGAATAAAGTATACCTTCCAGGTGGGAGAGGAAATGGCAGCACAGCCAGTGGAGGTGAAGCAAGGGGAGCCTGCAACTAAAGAGTTGAGAGCGTTATCACATGGTGACTGAGCCTGATTGTAACGGGAGCATAGAGGTGCCGATCCTGTCTTACCTGCGTTGGTGTAGAAGTGGGTGTCCTGTGGTGGAGTCAGCTATGTGCAGTGGTGGCCGTGGGTTCTTTTATGTGCGACCGTAGTAATAGCTGTGCCCACTTCCTGTATGGGAGTGGAATGCAGTGAGGCTAATGGAACGCACGCCTGCGCATTTGTGTTTAACGTCGCGCATGTGCAGAACGGAGAAAAGGCTGCGCTCACTTCCTAATGAAAGGGAGTGAGACGCAGCTGGGAAGGGAAGGGAAAAGATTAGGGTTTGGGGATGATGAAAGGGCTTTCTACGGGCAAGGATGGCAAAGGGTGGCAGTGACGGAAAGTCAGGCAGATGGTCCTGTCCTGTCCTGTCCGTCCGTCTTTTTGTATCATGAATTGGAAAGACTGCAAGGGGGAGGGGAGGTGCTTGTGCCCAAAAGGAGGAGTTATTCAGATTCATTGCAGTGGGCGGCGGCTGCAAAAAGCACCATTCTCCTTGTTTTTGCTCTGCAAAACAGCCTTTTCAAGGGTTTGGCTTGGGTGACAAAATGTCTTCTGTAGGCGTGGGTTTGTCTCCCTCTCCCTAAGATGTGTCCGGTATAGGCCAGGGTGCCACTCAAGGCCGTAACCAATTCGGGTTATAGCTTCTCGGCCTTTTGGCTAAGATCAAGTGTAGTTTCGGAGGACGCTACCTTGGTCGGTACTGGAAGGTGCCTGGGATTGCACGTCTGCCGGCCTTGAGGGAGTGTGTGCGCCTTCTGGTGACACATAGCCCTCTTGTGCCTGGACGGTTCCCAGGCAACGGGAGGCGATCACCTTTGTTATTTTGAAGTCCTACTGATAAACAGAAAAAAAATGAAAATCCAGTTGCCTATATCAAAGCAAATTCTACTACTTGTAAAGTATGCAGAAAATGAAATGTAGAACATATAACATCAACTGCTTAGGAACGCATCATAGGTTAGTACTTAAAAGGATATTGTCATGTTCTAGTCATAATGCAAGCTGGACATTTTTCATGTTACCCTGTAATCGCCGGCCTGTTCTAATGCTCACAAGCCAAGATATAGGCTCAGCTGCTAAGGCTTCCCTCTGCCTTCTGAATGAAAATTGAATATGTCTGGCTCACTGTGTATATAGCAGGTGCTCAGAAAAAATAAGAGTCAATTCAATAGAAATAGCTCTGGCACACTATAGTGATCAATAACGTAAGAAAAGAACTCTTAGAATGCTGAAAATTCTTTATTTGTGCAAAAGGATAATTCATCCAACGTTTCGAGCTTGTTTTTAGGTCTTTATCAAGGATAAAGTTATCTAAGATCATAAAGGGTTACAAAACCATATAAACACGTAATTAGTACATAGTACAACATAACAGTACAATATATTGCTACTTGAGAGTACAATGGGTCAAATGACCATGATGCACATACAAAAAAATTTTCCAAAGCCATAGTGAAAACATTTGTACTGAGGAAAGAAAATTTCCACATGACCTATCTGGAGAAACATTCTGGATCAAACAACCAAAAATAGTCAAGCAGGTAAATACACACCTATATGGATAACAGGATGATATGTGTTCAATTGTATAGCGTCATTGCCATTAAGGTACAAATGGAAAACTTGCAATCCTATATAGTGAAGGAAATGAACACATATCATATCAAAGAACACAGGAACATGGGTGTGAGAAAAACCTCAATGTTTATACTTTGTTCTTTATAATGGTGTGAACATGTATATGTCTCAGTACCTTATGAACTTGAGAATTCTAGTGAGTAGATGATGAAAGCCTATTCCAGAACTGGAATCGGTAAATAATTGTAGGTGGAATCTAAATGAAAAGATGGTACAAGTGTTATCATGACACGTGGGCTATAACACAATGGACCGTGTGACAAAGAAGAAAGGAGAGAAAGAAGAGGAAGAAAATGGAACTACCTGTAACATTACGTGATAGTCACTGGTAAGTATCACTTGACAATTCAGGTGAAAAAGGATTCCTTTATTAAAGGGTTCTCAGTCGCCTCAGGATCATGAAATACTAGGGTAAATGATATGAGAATGGGTAAGAAGCACCACTAAAGGAAATATGAGATGCAGGACATATATCTATAAACCCCTGAACTACATGATAGAAATAAAAAGAAGAAAAAAGAAAAAAAAGAAGAAAGAAGAAGAACACATAGAATGCGGAAAGAGAATGGGTACAACTACCTGAGTTACTGCAGGGAGGCCCCTGGTAGGTATTGTGAGGGTTAGTGGAATTCCTTCACTGAAGGGTTCTCAGTTGCCTCAGGTTCGTGAAAAATGCTATAGACAAATAATGCCCGGAGAAAAGGGGTTCATATACAGCGAATAATGGTAATACAAGGTACATGTGTCCCATGTAATAGTATAAATATATATATATTGTACTAAGCTCTACACCAGAAATAGAAAGTAGTCCCTCTGCCTTCTGTCTAGGTGCCCTGAGTTATGTCCTGTAAACTGTCACAGTGACCTAGACACACATGTGTAGTAGGGGAATATCCCTGCTGAGATGCCAGTGCTAGAGCACTCGTTTGCTGTGGAGTTGAACGCTATGTGAGTAGTTCTTACCTTCAATGAGCAGAAGTCTCTTTTTTCAGATTTCAATATCTCTGTGGGTATCTGGCAGAAATATGGAATACTCTTTACTGCTAAGACCCTGTACATCACTCCCACTAAAGGGGGCTTTACACGTTGCGACATCGCTAATGCGGAGTCGTTGGGGTCACGGAATTTGTGACGCACATCCGGCCGCATTAGCGATGTTGCTGCGTGTGATACCGATGAGCGATTTTGCATCGTTGCAAAAACGTGCAAAATCGCTCATCGGTGACATGGGTCTCCATTCTCGATTATCGTTACTGCAGCAGTAACGATGTAGTTCGTCGCTCCTGCGGTAGCACACATCGCTCCGTGTGACACCGCAGAAACGAGGAACCTCTCCTTACCTGCCTCCCAGCCGCTATGAGGAAGGAAGGAGGTGGGCGGGATGTTCCGGCCACTCATCTCCGCCCCTCCGCTGCTATTGGGCCGTCGCTCAGTGACGTCGCTGTGACGCCGCACGGACCGCCCCCTTAGAAAGGAGGCGGTTCGCCGGACACAGCGACGTCGCCGGGCAGGTAAGTATGTGTGACGGGTCTGGTCGGTGTTGTGCGGCATGGGCAGCGATTTGCCCGTGTCGCGCAACAGATGGGGGCGGGTACCCACACTAGCGATATCGGGACCGATATCGCAGTGTGTAAAGTAGCCTTTAGTCACATGACCAAGACTGTATCTGTGTCCCTACAACACACTTGAGACAAATGTGTGTGTGAGCCTGCATTGTGGGGTATATATAATATATTATAGAGCTGGGAAGGATCATTCTAAGCAGTGAGCTGTTCCAGTATTTGTAGGAAAATACCCAGTAGAAGCATCAAACACAGCACCAATACCTCCCATCAGTATTCCACCACAGTGCCATGTAACCCATGCCCTACACTCCCATCTACACCAATACTATACAGGCACAAACTAGTATATCTGACTAAAAGCCCCCAAAATATGAAGAACGGCCTATAGTTGAGTGTGGATATAAAATCTATGTGAGCAGAGCTAGAATAGAAATCACTGATCGCATTGAAGTCATTCTGACCATAAATCACCATGATATCAAGGTGAGGAGTTGTGTGTTACTGCTGGGAGGAAAGGGTTAACAGTGGAATATTAAGGTGCATTTCTGTGTGCAGTGTTACTAGTCAATGTAACAATTCAGTATGAGCTGCTCTTGGTGCCGGGGGAGGGAGATGCTCTCCTGAGCAAGATAGATGGGGAATGAACATGATATCTATATAGTGTAAGGCAGGGGGTCTCAAACCAGGTGATCATGTCTGATCAACTGGTTACATTATGTCTGATTACCTTGTCTAACAGTTTTTTCTCCCCTTTCTTTACCTTCCAGGTTCCCATAGTCACGTGAAATATCCCTGTTGCACTTGATTACGGCTCACTATTCACTATAGGATGTCTTATATCTAACATCACACTCTCACCCATCAGCACTCTATAGGTTTGTATAACGTATGCGCTTACACATCCGGTCCTCCATAGGTATTTCCACTTATGTAACACTATCCCTATGATCACTCATAACTCATACCCTTGTAGTCAATTACAGCCTCCTCTCTCCCCCCTCCCCTTCTCCCTTTCCATCTATAATTTTGCCAGTACAATATTAGTTTACATTAGGCACACACTCACATATTCCTTTCCTTAGTGATTTATTGTAATTCACATTCACATACAATTCTCTATGCCTGCCCCATTACTACATTCATACCTACTTGACCCTATCCTGATACCCCTTGTCTCACCTTGTTGGTCCCTACACCTGTTATCATGTCCTTTCCTGTGTCTGTCTTGTCACACAACACATTTTAGCATATAACTTGTGCTCCTTATTACCTGTCCTGCCTATTAGAATTATGTCCATTATGTCCATGCATGGCCCAATGAATCAAGTCTGTACTTCATATTCATGGTTTAAGCCTTTGGGTTCCAATATGCCCAGAGTATATATCCAGAAAGATTCCCTTTCTTTGAGCTTCCTAATTCTATTGCCTCCTCTGCGTATGGCTTGGACATGTTCGATGACTTGGAATCTTAATTGGATCACTGTGGGATTATGCGTCACAAAATGGTGTGGGACTGGTAATAGAATCTGCTTACAATGTATTGTTGACTTGTGTTTAGCTCAAAGAAAGAGAATCTTTCTGGATATGTACTCTGGGCACATTAGAACCCAAGGGCTTAAACCGTGAATATGAAGTAAAGACTTGATTCATTGGGCCGTGCACCATGTCACCAAGTGTCCAATTGCATTGTCCAATGGCTCACAATGGTTATGCGTTTTCATTGGATGGATAATCGAAGCCATGTTTTTTTCCTTTCTGTTGGGTTTGTTGTGTGAGTAGCCTATAGGATTAAGTTGGTTACCGCAGGCAGTGGATTTAACTTCCTGTCTTTGGTCCAGTGGTAGATGGATTGTCTGGTCTATGAGCTGTTATTGGTTTGAATGCAGGTGAATGCCCATGGGCTGCTTATGACTGTGTAAAATAGTATTGATTCATGATGGATTTCAGACTACATGTAGATATCTTCAGTCTTTCTATCCACATCATTTAAATGAACATTATCCATGCAGCTTGATGCCTTGTGGACTCGGTCTAGGGACTTTGGCTTCAACTAGAGGATCACTTGGCTACATGGCTTCAATCTAGGGGCTCCAATTCCGATTGGAGATCATAACCGCAATCTAGGGATTTCGACTCCGGCTGCCAGGATTATACCATATCATCATACCAGAGACTACTTAAGGAAGAAACCCAGGTTGGACAATTTTGTCACCTGGCTACAGACTTTGCAGACCTCAGCCAGCTTCCTAAATCTGGCGCTATTCTATTGTCGGTGGGTGCCCGACAAATTACACAGCTATGTAAAATTTTGGTTTATGAAACTTCAAATCCAGTGACTGATTATTATGTTTTCTAATGTCCTGATTTAAAAAAAAAAAAAAATATTTTTTTTTTAACCATCAAATATTGATTTTGTACAATCCATGTGTGAAGTTACATACAAGTGACATGAACAAGAAAAATACTTATTGTAACCAAAAATATTCACAATTTTATATATAAAATACATTTATTTATTGTACAGTCATTCTGCAACTTTATTAGAAATTTATTCTTGCACTTTTTCCTTTTCTCTAAATCCCCCTTTTCTCTTATAGAAGGCCTGTGGATCTTCTCTGTGAAGCATCCGGCAATCATGTTCACGTTTCATTTACTTTGGTATCGTCGTTCCATCTCCTTGATATTCCGATGAAAACCTTCTTGTTCTTCCCACCAGCACCAAGGTTTTCAGACAAGTAGTCCAAATAGGAATGTAAAAAATGTAACTTCAAATTCATTAGACAACCCAAGGCTTTGAAACGTTTCAGCATGTTCTCCACGATGGACTTAAATTTTGATTCTTTGTTGTTACCTAGAAACGTATTTATTGCTTCTTTCAAAGAGTCCCAAGCCCTTTTTTCAACAGTTTTCATTATTGTTTAAAACACGTCATCCTTCATTCATGGGTTTCTGAATATCCGAACCCACAAAAATGCTTTTGTGCTGCCCCTGTGCCAGCAGCCGCCGTTGGTCGGATCCAGACCTTCTAAGAGAGTGGCTCGACCCAGGGGTCTCGCGGACATGTCGAATAAAAGGAGGAATGTAGATGTATGGGCTAGGCCGTATTAAGTTTGTGACGCCACCAACGGTGTGTGGTGAGGTGGGACACCACCGCTGCCGTTATGGGATACCCGGGAGAGATGTAGTGGCAGCTGGATGTTAACCCCTCCGTGTGTAGGGATGATTGCCCCGGGGCCCAGTGTCTTTGTGCAGGGTATGGTGATGGCAAGGGCCGGCGCGCCTGAGCAAGCAGGGGGATGTTTGGTTACTCACAGTAAATGAATCACACGAGTCTTTCGGTAAACCAAAGGTGCTGGTGGCCTGCCGCCCCGGCCGGTTGCATTCAGGTCCCCCACCCAGGCTGGTGGTCGCTGTCCTTTACTCTGCACTTGTTTTTGTGTATGGTGGACTGCCTGGTCTGGAACTCAGGAGTCCGCTCCCGGCTGGATATGGCCTAAGGAGCCGTGCCCGCAGGCGCTGGCCCGTGGGATCTAAGGGCCCTGGCGGTGGCCTTATCCCTATCAGTGGGCTGTTGTCTTCTTTGAGGGACTTTAGGTGGGATAGGACCTATAATCCTGCCCTCAATCATTTAATTAGCTAGGCCGCTGGTTTCGGTCCTGGCTTCAGGGTCCTAGGTGACTAGGGTTTCAGGTCGGCTGTGTGTTTCCTAAGTGAGGAAAGGTGTTGTGCGGGGGCCTATCTGTAACTACCTGGTTTTGCCAGGGCATCACACCTTCCTTCAGACTTGATTCTGACAGTCCCTGAAACTTGGTACACAGGTACTTAAACATCTCTCCTTCTTTCAGTAGCGCTTTCACAAACAGCTTCATCAGTCCAAGCTTACAGTGGAGTGGTGGCAAGAGAACTTTAGGTGGGATCAACTAAGCTTTATGCAACAATGTTCTTGAGTCCCGGTTACAAAGATGTTCTTGTTGGCCAATTTTTTTTGCTCCAGTGAAGAGTCCTAACCTGGCTTTCCAATTCACACAAAAAGCATGTGTTCTGCCTTCTTTTACGTAATGCTGTGAATCTCTAGCATACAGCTAAACCCTAGTTCACATTTAAAATAAACAGACTGTGGAGTTCAATAGCCTTGATTTATTAGCTGGTAACGTGAACTTGATTGCAGTATACATGGAATATACAGTGAATATAGGAATATCCAAGATGCAGTTGAAGACAGAATACGGTATATCCAAGATACTGTTTTATACGGGTAAAAACTATAACAAGAAAATGATTACAGTCAGTACAGTGTTAATACAGAGTTAACATAGCATAACAGTACATGAGATGCAGTTCTTACGAGAATGTAGGTGAAAGGTCACTGCATCTGCAATACATAGAAATCTTATCTAGACAAACAAGACAGGGATGACACTAAAGGTGTAGAAGTACAATGTACAATGCATTTACTACACTCTTCCATCTAGGATTCTATCACTAACACATGTAATTTGCTTTGCTCACCGGATTACACTAGGCAGGGGTGAATGTACAGAGAGGTAAGTCGGCATGTCCTTTCCTGACAAATCCAAAGAGAAAATGGCTGCAGGCTTCTTCTCAGCTCAGGGAGGCATTCCTTACCCAGAATACATTTAGCTTAAAGGGAAACTCAGCAATTCAAAAGAATAACAATGACCTCTAGGGGTTGTAACAGAAATTTCAATGAATGACTATTAGCAGGCTGCCATGAGGCAGAACAGCATGGGTATTTAATATATCCTCCTTGCTGCCCAAGAAGCAATGAGAACATTTTTAGACCACCACATATTGACCATCCATGCTCCTTGTAGTTAAGTTTCTTGAGAATAAAGTCTAAATTCTCACAGCTTTCTTCCAAGTGCATAGCATGTGTGACGCCCTGGACTAGCCAGGTAGTCACAAACACAAAATCACACACACCCCCTCCCCTGGATAGTCTACATCAGTCACACAAAATCCTTGTTGCCTCCTCCAGGGTCTGATGTCCACACCAGGTGGGGCGGAGCCAGGCGGTTGGCCCCACCCACCGAGGAGTTCACAGGCCTGGAGGCGGGAAAAAGCAGTTAGTTTAGTTTTGTAGTGGAAAGTGAGAGGACAGAAACTGTTAGTGTCTGGGTAGGAGCCCAGGCACTGTCAGCAAGGTCGGCAGACGGTGGTGGCCGTCTGCAGGAGGTGGTACAAGTCAGCTGAACCGTAGGACCGGGGACGGGCGGTGACCCGAGGGGAACTGAACCGGTGAGCGGATCTGTACCAAGCACAAAGGCAGGGCCATTGGACCCTGACCAGGCTAGGAGCCGCCGACAATGGTCAAATCCGAGAGTGACCGGAATCCCAGGGGTTCCCTAACACCCAAGACCCGACAGAAGTCCACACCGTGAGGATAAAAAGCCACCGCCATAGGCTAGAGATCCAAGGGCCAGCGCCTGCGGGCAAACGGGCTACCTCGGTATGTACACCCCAGCCATCCAGCCTCCCCGTACCGCCACCGGGCCCCGGGATCACCAACCCCTACCCACGGAGGGGGAACCAACATCCTAGCTGCTCCCTGCCATCGCTCCCGGGATCCCCGTCACCAGCAGTGGTGGTGCCCATTATCACCACGACCTGTGGGTGACGTCACTAACTATCTCCCCAAACAAACCACCCCCTTTTCACTCGTGGGCGAGGAGCGCTGCTCGAGTCCCCGGATCTGGCCCTCCGCTCGAGCCACCGAGCAGCAGCAGCAGCAGAAGTCCCCGAACCCGAGCGTAGCGTGCGTGGCCCCTCTGCCCGCGACACATGCCCTACACACACTGAAGAATACTTACTGCCATTGAGCAGTAGCACAGCTTTCAGACTTTTTGGATGAAACAATGACGTGTCTCCACTCGCTCACATTGTACTTAATGTTACATTTTCCATCAGCACAGGAACATCGCTTGAATACACTAGAGCACCATCTTCAGAAAAGTATGGAGGGAATCTTTTCAGAATTCTAACCTTTTGGAAACCTATTGTCACGCTCTCCGGGTCCCCTGCTTCGCTCCCCGGCTCCTCTGGCAGACATCCCCCGCTCCACGGTCTCCAGCCTCCACCACCTGCGGTCCCCAGGCGGCCCGGTCCCCGCTCCCGGCGCCCGTCGGCAGCCCTGCTCCAGGCCGGCTCCCCTGCTTCCTATACACCGCTCCCTGCCCTGGCTTCTGGCACCCGGACCTCGCGCATGCGCATTAGGGCGCGCGCGCGGTCATTGACCCTCTCTTAAAGGGCCAGCGTCCACTGACAGGAAATTGAACACACAGGTACAGGGTATAAAGGGGTTTAATGTCCAAGTGGGCGGGGCCTGTTCTTCGTGTTTCCTAAGCTAGGAGTCAGGTCTCCTTGTGTCTCTGTGATATACTTACCTATCTCTCTTCTAGAGCCGCTCCTGCCTCGCCATCCGGTCCTGCCGATTCCCGAACCCCGAACGCTGACTATCTGCCATCCCGTCAGTCCGTACCATCTCTGATCCCTGTGGTGACCCGTCCTCTCGCTCCATCGGTTCCGGACTCTGCCTGACATCTCGGCCTCCGAACCTGAGCTCCGTCACCCGGACTACCATCAGTGACTCCGTGGTCCCAGGGACTTCTCCATTCCACTCTTTTGCACGGACTGTCCTGCTACCCGTAGTGCTCCGGCTACCGGACCCCTTGCCTTCATTAAGGTGTTCGGCCCAGTGGATCCACCTCCTGGGTCTGCCCGTCCACCTGGCCCTAACACCTATAGAATCAGTGTTTGTGAAAAAACTGTGCGTGATGATATTTTTTCAATATTTTTACTGAGTCCAATGATCAAAAGTATGAAAAAAATCACATCTTTCAAAAATTTTTACCCTTGGAAACCTGTGTTATTATTACTATGCACGAGCCCTAAATTGTCTGAAAAACAACAAATATGCTGGTTGGATAGACCTTGACCCCACAATTCAACGGCCACAATTAAGGAGAAAAGTGCTAAGAGAGTTAAATTTGCCCCTGAAATAACCCATGATACGGGCCAAGGAGGGACACACCATTTTGATCCGAAAATAGCCCAACACCATGAGAGACGGGCAAATCCGTGAAAAGACAAAGTTCCAAGCTACAACTGACGCAGGATCTACAGCACATACGCCCATTGTAATTGTTCATGATTTCCGGCCACTACGCATTTCAGCCTTCAGGGACCTGGTAATTCGAATGCTATGTCCAGGAGTAGAGATGAGCGAACCGGTCCCGGTTCGGCTCGAGGTCGGTTCGCCGAACGGAGCTCCCGTTCGAGTTCGGCTCGTCGAACGTTCGACGAACCGAACTCGAGCCAATAGGAAACAATGGCAGGCAATCACAAACACAGTAAAACACCTAGAAAACACCCTCAAAGGTGTCCAAAAGGTGACAAACAACTCACAACACAACACAAACACATGGGAAAGTGACAAGGACATATACTCATGCGAAAACAAAACAGCTGGACAAGGAAAAAGAGGAGGACACACAGATATAGGCATGGCACGCCATTCTAAAATCATGTAAAACACCGCAAGGTGACTCCAAGCGGAGTCTCCCTTTTTTCCAAAAATTGGGCCCCACACACACCCACCCCTTCAGTGGCAGCAGTTGTGCCCCAGTTGTACACTTCACAGCTACATTTGCATCAAGCACATTCAAAAATACGCTATTCTTAACCGTCCCCAGGATGACACCGGGGTAAGTAGCAAAGTCTTTCCTGATCCCAGCTCTGTTCATCTTGGCTTCTTTTAAAAACACAGCAAGCAAGGGTTACTCCAAGCGGAGTCTCCCTTTTTTCCAAAAATTGGGCCACACAGACACCCACCCCATCAGTGGCAGCACTTGGGCCCTAGTTGCAAACAGGATGTTTTGATTTGCATCAAGCAAATTCAAAAATACGCCATAATTAACCGTCCCCAGGATGACACCGGGGTAGGTAGCAAAGTCTTTCCTGATCCCAGCTCTGTTCATCTTGGCTTCTTTTAAAAACACAGCAAGCAAGGGTTACTCCAAGCGGAGTCTCCCTTTTTTCCAAAAATTGGGCCACACAGACACCCACCCCATCAGTGGCAGGACTTGGGCCCTAGTTGCAAACAGGATGTTTTGATTTGCATCAAGCACATTCAAAAATACGCCATTCTTATCCGTCCCCAGGATGACACCGGGGTAGGTAGATAAAGTCTTTGCTGACCCATGACTTGTTCATCTTGGCTTCTTTTAAAAACACAGCAAGCAAGGGTTACTCCAAGCGGAGTCTCCCTTTTTTCCAAAAATTGGGCCACACAGACACCCACCCCATCAGTGGCAGCACTTGGGCCCTAGTTGCAAACAGGATGTTTTGATTTGCATCAAGCACATTCAAAAATACGCCATAATTAACCGTCCCCAGGATGACACCGGGGTAGGTAGCAAAGTCTTTCCTGATCCCAGCTCTGTTCATCTTGGCTTCTTTTAAAAACACAGCAAGCAAGGGTTACTCCAAGCGGAGTCTCCCTTTTTTCCAAAAATTGGGCCACACAGACACCCACCCCATCAGTGGCAGCACTTGGGCCCTAGTTGCAAACAGGATGTTTTGATTTGCATCAAGCACATTCAAAAATACGCCATAATTAACCGTCCCCAGGATGACACCGGGGTAGGTAGCAAAGTCTTTCCTGATCCCAGCTCTGTTCATCTTGGCTTCTTTTAAAAACACAGCAAGCAAGGGTTACTCCAAGCGGAGTCTCCCTTTTTTCCAAAAATTGGGCCACACAGACACCCACCCCATCAGTGGCAGCACTTGGGCCCTAGTTGCAAACAGGATGTTTTGATTTCCATCAAGCACATTCCAAAATTCGCCATAATTAACCGTCCCCAGGATGACACCGGGGTAGGTAGCAAAGTCTTTCCTGATCCCAGCTCTGTTCATCTTGGCTTCTTTTAAAAACACAGCAAGCAAGGGTTACTCCAAGCGGAGTCTCCCTTTTTTCCAAAAATTGGGCCACACAGACACCCACCCCATCAGTGGAAGCACTTGGGCCCTAGTTGCAAACAGGATGTTTTGATTTGCATCAAGCACATTCAAAAATACGCCATAATTAACCGTCCCCAGGATGACACCGGGGTAGGTAGCAAAGTCTTTCCTGATCCCAGCTCTGTTCATCTTGGCTTCTTTTAAAAACACAGCAAGCAAGGGTTACTCCAAGCGGAGTCTCCCTTTTTTCCAAAAATTGGGCCACACAGACACCCACCCCATCAGTGGCAGCACTTGGGCCCTAGTTGCAAACAGGATGTTTTGATTTGCATCAAGCACATTCAAAAATACGCCATAATTAACCGTCCCCAGGATGACACCGGGGTAGGTAGCAAAGTCTTTCCTGATCCCAGCTCTGTTCATCTTGGCTTCTTTTAAAAACACAGCAAGCAAGGGTTACTCCAAGCGGAGTCTCCCTTTTTTCCAAAAATTGGGCCCCACACACACCCACCCCTTCAGTGGCAGCAGTTGTGCCCCAGTTGTACACTTCACAGCTACATTTGCATCAAGCACATTCAAAAATACGCTATTCTTAACCGTCCCCAGGATGACACCGGGGTAGGTAGCAAAGTCTTTCCTGATCCCAGCTCTGTTCATCTTGGCTTCTTTTAAAAACACAGCAAGCAAGGGTTACTCCAAGTGGAGTCTCCCTTTTTTCCAAAAATTGGGCCACACAGACACCCACCCCATCAGTGGCAGCACTTGGGCCCTAGTTGCAAACAGGATGTTTTGATTTGCATCAAGCACATTCAAAAATACGCCATAATTAACCGTCCCCAGGATGACACCGGGGTAGGTAGCAAAGTCTTTCCTGATCCCAGCTCTGTTCATCTTGGCTTCTTTTAAAAACACAGCAAGCAAGGGTTACTCCAAGCGGAGTCTCCCTTTTTTCCAAAAATTGGGCCCCACACACACCCACCCCTTCAGTGGCAGCAGTTGTGCCCCAGTTGTACACTTCACAGCTACATTTGCATCAAGCACATTCAAAAATACGCTATTCTTAACCGTCCCCAGGATGACACCGGGGTAGGTAGCAAAGTCTTTCCTGATCCCAGCTCTGTTCATCTTGGCTTCTTTTAAAAACACAGCAAGCAAGGGTTACTCCAAGCGGAGTCTCCCTTTTTTCCAAAAATTGGGCCACACAGACACCCACCCCATCAGTGGCAGCACTTGGGCCCTAGTTGCAAACAGGATGTTTTGATTTGCATCAAGCACATTCAAAAATACGCCATAATTAACCGTCCCCAGGATGACACCGGGGTAGGTAGCAAAGTCTTTCCTGATCCCAGCTCTGTTCATCTTGGCTTCTTTTAAAAACACAGCAAGCAAGGGTTACTCCAAGCGGAGTCTCCCTTTTTTCCAAAAATTGGGCCCCACACACACCCACCCCTTCAGTGGCAGCAGTTGTGCCCCAGTTGTACACTTCACAGCTACATTTGCATCAAGCACATTCAAAAATACGCTATTCTTAACCGTCCCCAGGATGACACCGGGGTAGGTAGCAAAGTCTTTCCTGATCCCAGCTCTGTTCATCTTGGCTTCTTTTAAAAACACAGCAAGCAAGGGTTACTCCAAGCGGAGTCTCCCTTTTTTCCAAAAATTGGGCCACACAGACACCCACCCCATCAGTGGCAGCACTTGGGCCCTAGTTGCAAACAGGATGTTTTGATTTGCATCAAGCACATTCCAAATCAACAAGCATTTACTCTCCCCAGGATGACACAGGGGTAGTAAATTCCTTATGGATCCATGACTTGTTCATTTTGATGAACGTCAGTCTGTCCACATTGTCACTGGACAGACGCGTGCGCTTATCTGTCAGCACACACCCAGCAGCACTGAATACACGTTCAGAGACAACGCTGGCAGCTGGACACGACAAAATCTCCAAGGCGTAACTGGAGAGCTCTGGCCATTTTTCTAGGTTTGAAGCCCAAAAGGAGCAAGGCTCCAGTTGCACAGTCATGGCATCGATGTTCATTTGGAGATACTCCTGTATCATCCTCTCCAGCCGTTGAGTATGTGTCAGACTTGTTGTCTCTGGTGGCCTTGCAAAAGAGGGTCTAAAAAAATTATGAAAAGATTCCATAAAATTGCTGTTACCGGCACCAGATACGGTCCTACTGGTACGGGTAGACTGTTGAAGATGACGAGACCGTCCCATGTTTGTCAAGTTACAACTGGGAGATTCCCTCCCTGCACCTGCACGGTTGTTTGGTGGAAAAGCCGAGCTAAGATCGAGTAACAGCTTCTGCTGATACTCCTGCATACGTGCGTCCCTTTCTATGGCTGGAATTATGTCACAAAATTTGGACTTGTACCGGGGATCTAATAGTGTGGCAATCCAGTAGTCATCATCACTTCTAATTTTGACAATACGACTGTCATGTTGGAGGTAGTGCAACAAAAAGGCACTCATGTGTCTTGCGCAGCCATGCGGACCAAGTCCACGCTGTGTTTGTGGCATAGAGGTGCTACCCGTTCTTTCTTCCTCTGACATCTCCCCCCAACCTCTTTCAACTGAAATTTGACCAAGGTCTCCCTCATCCGCTGAGTCTTCCATGTCCATGGACAGTTCGTCCTCCATTTCTTCATGTTCTCCTGCACCTTGCTCAACATTTCGCCTGCTACTATGCGCCCTTGTCGATCCCTGTTCCTCATGGTCCCATGCCTGCTGCGTTGGTGATGATGAACGTCTGGACCTTGGTGATGTTGTTGTCCCTTGCGCATATGAATCCTCCTGTAGTCCCTCCCCTTCATGTTGTCCCACCCCCTGACTCCGAATAGTGTTTAGCGTGTGCTCCAGCATGTAAATGACTGGAATCGTCATGCTGATAATGGCATTGTCAGAGCTAAACATATTCGTCGCCATGTCGAAACTGTGCAGAAGGGTGCATAGGTCCTTGATCTGAGACCACTCCATCAGGGTGATCTGCCCCACCTCTGCATCTCGTTGGCCCAGGCTATACGTCATGACGTATTGCACCAGGGCTCTGCGGTGCTGCCACAGTCGCTGTAACATGTGGAGAGTTGAATTCCAGCGTGTCGCCACATCGCATTTCAGGCGATGAACCGGCAGGCCGAAAGACTTCTGGAGCGATGCAAGTCGCTCTGCTGCGGCGCTTGAACGGCGGAAGTGAGCTGACAGTTTTCGTGCCCTGTTCAGAAGGCCATCTAGGCCGGGATAGTGTGTTAAAAATTGCTGGACGACAAGGTTCAACACGTGAGCCATACAAGGTACGTGTGTCACAATGCCCAGGCGAAGTGCCGCACCCAGGTTTGCAGCATTGTCGCACACGGCCTTACCAGGCTGCAGGTTGAGTGGAGACAACCATTTATTAAACTCGGACCGCAGAGCTGACCACAACTCCTCAGCTGTGTGACTCTTATTCCCAAGACATGTCAAGCTAAAGACCGCCTGATGCCGTTGCGCTCTGCTGCCAGCATAGTAATGAGGCGTGCGTGATTCCTTCTGCGCAGTGAGAACGCTGGTGGCCTGACCAGGCAGGCTTGGGGCGGAGGTGGAGGACCCAGATGAGGTGGAGGATGCAGAAGCTGTGGAGGAACTTGGACAGACAGAGGATTGACACACAAGTCGTGGGGACGGCAAGACTTGTGCAGCAGACCCTTCACCATCTATCACCATAGTTACCCAGTGCCCAGTCAGCGACATGTAACGTCCCTGTCCATGCTTACTGGTCCAAGTATCGGTGGTGAAATGCACCCGTTCACACACAGAGTTTCTCAAGGAAGCGGTGATGTTGTGTGCGACATGCTGGTGTAGCGCGGGCACACCTTTCTTAGAGAAGTAGTGGCGACTAGGCATCTGGTACTGGGGCACAGCGACAGACATAAGGTCTCTAAAATCCTGTGTGTCCACTAGGCGGAAAGGCAGCATTTCGGTAGACAACAGCTTACAGAGGGATAGAGTCAACCTCTTAGCTTTGTCATGGGTCGGAGGAAGTGGCCTTTTATTTGACCACATCTGAGGGACAGAGATCTGGCTGCTGTGTGTAGACGGTGTTGAGTAGGGTGTCCCTGGAAAAATGCAGGTTTGTGAGGAAAGTGCAGGCGGAGACATGATGTTGCCTTCATCCAACGTTGGTGCTATCGATGTCTGAGAGAGCTGTACACACTCACTTGTTTCCCCTTCCAAACCAACTGACGACCTTACAAGCAAACTGCCTGTTGCGGTTACAGTGGTGGAAGTTTGGCGTGGAAAAACAGGTGTGACAGCTGTCCCCACAGTCCTAGAAGATGAAGAGCGCGCGGATGCACTGGAAGGGGCGGGCGGTGGATGGTTCGCTCTTGCAGCATTGCAGCACAGTGAGCTTCCTACCGGGACCTATGATATTTATTCATGTGACGATTCATGGAAGAAGTTGTCAAAGTGCTGAGGTTTTGACCTCTACTAAGAGAATCATGACAAATTTTACATATCACATGATTTGGGCGATCTTTTTCTATGTCAAAAAAGGACCAGGCTAGGCAAGGCTTAGAGGCCATGCGACCTGTTGATCCACCCCGAATAATGCTCATAGGCAGAGTGGTGGCTGAGGATGCAGTTGTAGACGTGCTACCAGTGCTCCGACTCTGTCCAGGAAGGCGCAAGGTAACTTCGTCGTCGGTTGCATCCTCCTCCACCGCCTCTGTTGACCTCCTCGAGTGCCTGACTGGGGGTTGACAGTAGGTGGGATATAGAACTTCATCATCAATTGTTGTGTTTGCACTCCCCTCCCCCTCAGACCGAGCCTCTTCTTGCCCTGACCGAATATTTAAGTTGTCATCCCAATCGGGTATCTGCGTCTCATCTTCATCAGTATGTTCCTCATTGTCTATAACCACAGGTGTTACAGTTTGTGACAAAGGGTCAACATTATGCTCAGAAACTTGGTCCTCACAGCCTGAATCAGAGTCACAAAGGTTCTGGGCATCACTGCAGACCATTTCCTGTTCTGTATTCACTGTAGCTTGGGAGCAGACCTCTGATTCCCAGGCTATAGTGTGACTGAACAGCTCTGCAGACTCAGCCATCTCAGTTCCACCATACTGTGCAGGGCTGATGGAGACTTCAGAGCTGGGAGAAATCAAGTGTGATTGGGATGACAACTCAGAGGACTGGTGTTTTTTGGATGCGGTACTTGAAGTGGCTGAGAGGGCACTTGTTGGACCACTTGAGATCCATTCAAGCATTTTCCTTTTTTGCCCATCATCTACCTTTCTTCCTGTTGTTCGTGTCCGTAAAAAAGGGAGCACATCGGATTGTCCACGGTAAGTAGTAGACATCTTACTTTTGCTGGTAGATGGTCTATCTTCAGCAGATGATAATGGAGCTTTGCCACTTTCCCCACAGACAAAACCTTTTTTGCCTTTTCCACCACGCCTCTTCCCCTTTCCACCAGCATCTGTCATTTTGCCACTCATGTTGATTGCGACAAGATTGTGGACTGAAAATGTGGTAGTAAAAATTGAGAGGTGGTGAAGATTGCAGTGGTGGTCTAGCTTTATTAACAGCAGAATAATAAAGAATAAATATCCCTGACAATGCAACTTATTTATAATGAGTTGGAGTGTGCAACGCAGGCAGATGCGCTCTGCAAATGTCTTGGCACTAGTGGGACTATAGCAAAGTCCAATAGCCACGTATAGGATGCCACTAGGTACACTGAGTGTTTGCTAGTATAATGGCTAAGTTAAAATTAGTTGGAGTGTGCAACGCAGGCAGATGCGCTCTGCAAATGTCTTGGCACTAGTGGGACTATAGCAAAGTCCAATAGCCACGTATAGGATGCCACTAGGTACACTGAGTGTTTGCTAGTATAATGGCTTACTTATAATTAGTTGGAGTGTGCAATGCAGGCAGATGCGCTCTGCAAATGTCTTGGCACTAGTGGGACTATAGCAAAGTCCAATAGCCACGTATAGGATGCCACTAGGTACACTGAGTGTTTGCTAGAATAATGGCTAAGTTAAAATTAGTTGGAGTGTGCAACGCAGGCAGATGCGCTCTGCAAATGTCTTGGCACTAGTGGGACTATAGCAAAGTCCAATAGCCACGTATAGGATGCCACTAGGTACACTGAGTGTTTGCTAGTATAATGGCTTACTTATAATTAGTTGGAGTGTGCAACGCAGGCAGATACGCTCTGCAAATGTCTTGGCACTAGTGGGACTATAGCAAAGTCCAATAGCCACGTATAGGATGCCACTAGGTACACTGAGTGTTTGCTAGTATAATGGCTTACTTATAATTAGTTGGAGTGTGCAACGCAGGCAGATGCGCTCTGCAAATGTCTTGGCACTAGTGGGACTATAGCAAAGTCCAATAGCCACAGATAGGATGCCACTAGGTACACTGAGTGTTTGCTAGTATAATGGCTTACTTATAATTAGTTGGAGTGTGCAACGCAGGCAG
Organism: Anomaloglossus baeobatrachus; assembly: GCF_048569485.1. Classification (NCBI taxonomy): domain Eukaryota; kingdom Metazoa; phylum Chordata; class Amphibia; order Anura; family Aromobatidae; genus Anomaloglossus; species Anomaloglossus baeobatrachus. The sequence continues at coordinate 115,441 of NW_027442170.1, read as the reverse complement.
ATGCGCTCTGCAAATGTCTTGGCACTAGTGGGACTATAGCAAGGTCCAATAGCCACGTATAGGATGCCACTAGGTACACTGAGTGTTTGCTAGTATAATGGCTTACTTATAATTAGTTGGAGTGTGCAACGCAGGCAGATGCGCTCTGCAAATGTCTTGGCACTAGTGGGACTATAGCAAAGTCCAATAGCCACGTATAGGATGCCACTAGGTACACTGAGTGTTTACTAGTATAATGGCTTACTTATAATTAGTTGGAGTGTGCAACGCAGGCAGATGCGCTCTGCAAATGTCTTGGCACTAGTGGGACTATAGCAAGGTCCAATAGCCACGTATAGGATGCCACTAGGTACACTGAGTGCTTGCTAGTATAATGGCTTACTTATAATTAGTTGGAGTGTGCAACGCAGGCAGATGCGCTCTGCAAATGTCTTGGCACTAGTGGGACTATAGCAAAGTCCAATAGCCACGTATAGGATGCCACTAGGTACACTGAGTGTTTGCTAGTATAATGGCTTAGTTTAAAAAAGTTGGAGTGTGCAATGCAGGCAGACGTGCTCTGCAAATGTCTTTGCACTAGTGGGACTATAGCAAAGTCCAATAGCCACAGATAGGATGCCACTAGGTACACTGAGTTTTTGCTAGTATAATGGCTTACTTATAATTAGTTGGAGTGTGCAACGCAGGCAGATGCGCTCTGCAAATGTCTTGGCACTAGTGGGACTATAGCAAGGTCCAATAGCCACGTATAGGATGCCACTAGGTACACTCAGTGTTTGCTAGTATAATGGCTTACTTATAATTAGTTGGAGTGTGCAACGCAGGCAGATGCGCTCTGCAAATGTCTTGGCACTAGTGGGACTATAGCAAGGTCCAATAGCCACGTATAGGATGCCACTAGGTACACTGAGTGTTTGCTAGTATAATGGCTTACTTATAATTAGTTGGAGTGTGCAACGCAGGCAGATGCGCTCTGCAAATGTCTTGGCACTAGTGGGACTATAGCAAAGTCCAATAGCCACAGATAGGATGCCACTAGGTACACTGAGTGTTTGCTAGTATAATGGCTTACTTATAATTAGTTGGAGTGTGCAACGCAGGCAGATGCGCTCTGCAAATGTCTTGGCACTAGTGGGACTATAGCAAGGTCCAATAGCCACGTATAGGATGCCACTAGGTACACTGAGTGTTTGCTAGTATAATGGCTTACTTATAATTAGTTGGAGTGTGCAACGCAGGCAGATGCGCTCTGCAAATGTCTTGGCACTAGTGGGACTATAGCAAGGTCCAATAGCCACGTATAGGATGCCACTAGGTACACTGAGTGTTTGCTAGTATAATATAATATAATTCCCATTGTAAGGAAGTGGGTCTATTTTAGTATAGCCCTTAGGCAGGGCAGCCAAAAATTGGGAGGCTCCACGTTGTCCCTGCATAGAGACGTGCATGAGGGCCTCAAAACATTGTTCCCATTGCAAAGGAGCGGGTCTCCTGTCGTTGTAATGTCCATTCTGCAAAGAATGGGCGAAAAAATTTACCACTGGGGGTATACCTGAAACAAAGGCCTAACTCTTGTAACGGTCATCCCTGCATTATAAAACCGGACATTTTCTTCACGGACGCCATTATCTGCCTTCTGCGTCTTTGGTGTCAGACATCACTGTCGCAGCTCCGTCCTCCTGAGTCCTATAGCCGATACAGCTGTATGCGCTGCATACACAGCGTTAGACAGCATAGGGAGAGCACTTTATAGCAGTCCTTTTAAGGGCTCAAACCGGCAGGGTCAGAGAGCCATAGGTGACAGGTCCTGCAAACAGCAACAGCATCTGTGTAGCCAAGGTCAGGGATTTCCTCCCTGCATTTCACCATTAGGAGGGAATAGAAAGGCAGGCTTCCATTCCTCTACCCAGAGCACCACAATCCTGCCACTGTACCCTCCTGTCCTCTGCACACTCCAACTCATTATAACTAAGCCATTATACTAGCAAACACTCAGTGTACCTAGTGGCATCCTATCTGTGGCTATTGGACTTTGCTATAGTCCCACTAGTGCAAAGACATTTGCAGAGCACGTCTGCCTGCATTGCACACTCCAACTTTTTTAAACTAAGCAATTTTACTAGCAAACACTCAGTGTACCTAGTGGCATCCTATACGTGGCTATTGGACTTTGCTATAGTCCCACTAGTGCCAAGACATTTGCAGAGCGCATCTGCCTGCGTTGCACACTCCAACTAATTTTAACTTAGCCATTATACTAGCAAACACTCAGTGTACCTAGTGGCATCCTATACGTGCCTATTGGACTTTGCTATAGTCCCACTAGTGCCAAGACATTTGCAGAGCGCATCTGCCTGTGTTGCACACTCCAACTAATTATAAGTAAGCCATTATACTAGCAAACACTCAGTGTACCTAGTGGCATCCTATCTGTGGCTATTGGACTTTGCTATAGTCCCACTAGTGCAAAGACATTTGCAGAGCACGTCTGCCTGCATTGCACACTCCAACTTTTTTAAACTAAGCAATTTTACTAGCAAACACTCAGTGTACCTAGTGGCATCCTATACGTGGCTATTGGACTTTGCTATAGTCCCACTAGTGCCAAGACATTTGCAGAGGGCATCTGCCTGCGTTGCACACTCCAACTAATTATAAGTAAGCCATTATACTAGCAAACACTCAGTGTACCTAGTGGCATCCTATCTGTGGCTATTGGACTTTGCTATAGTCCCACTAGTGCAAAGACATTTGCAGAGCACGTCTGCCTGCATTGCACACTCCAACTTTTTTAAACTAAGCAATTTTACTAGCAAACACTCAGTGTACCTAGTGGCATCCTATACGTGGCTATTGGACTTTGCTATAGTCCCACTAGTGCCAAGACATTTGCAGAGCGCATCTGCCTGCGTTGCACACTCCAACTAATTATAAGTAAGCCATTATACTAGCAAACACTCAGTGTACCTAGTGGCATCCTATCTGTGGCTATTGGACTTTGCTATAGTCCCACTAGTGCCAAGACATTTGCAGAGCGCATCTGCCTGCGTTACACACTCCAACTAATTATAAGTAAGCCATTATACTAGCAAACATTCAGTGTACCTAGTGGCATCCTATACGTGGCTATTGGACCTTGCTATAGTCCCACTAGTGCCAAGACATTTGCAGAGCGCATCTGCCTGCGTTGCACACTCCAACTAATTATAAGTAAGCCATTATACTAGCAAACACTCAGTGTACCTAGTGGCATCCTATACGTGGCTATTGGACCTTGCTATAGTCCCACTAGTGCCAAGACATTTGCAGAGCGCATCTGCCTGCGTTGCACACTCCAACTAATTATAAGTAAGCCATTATACTAGCAAACACTCAGTGTACCTAGTGGCATCCTATCTGTGGCTATTGGACTTTGCTATAGTCCCACTAGTGCCAAGACATTTGCAGAGCGCATCTGCCTGCGTTGCACACTCCAACTAATTTTAACTTAGCCATTATACTAGCAAACACTCAGTGTACCTAGTGGCATCCTATACGTGGCTATTGGACTTTGCTATAGTCCCACTAGTGCCAAGACATTTGCAGAGCGCATCTGCCTGCGTTGCACACTCCAACTAATTATAAGTAAGCCATTATACTAGCAAACACTCAGTGTACCTAGTGGCATCCTATCTGTGGCTATTGGACTTTGCTATAGTCCCACTAGTGCAAAGACATTTGCAGAGCACGTCTGCCTGCATTGCACACTCCAACTTTTTTAAACTAAGCAATTTTACTAGCAAACACTCAGTGTACCTAGTGGCATCCTATACGTGGCTATTGGACTTTGCTATAGTCCCACTAGTGCCAAGACATTTGCAGAGGGCATCTGCCTGCGTTGCACACTCCAACTAATTATAAGTAAGCCATTATACTAGCAAACACTCAGTGTACCTAGTGGCATCCTATCTGTGGCTATTGGACTTTGCTATAGTCCCACTAGTGCAAAGACATTTGCAGAGCACGTCTGCCTGCATTGCACACTCCAACTAATTATAAGTAAGCCATTATACTAGCAAACACTCAGTGTACCTAGTGGCATCCTATACGTGGCTATTGGACTTTGCTATAGTCCCACTAGTGCCAAGACATTTGCAGAGCGCATCTGCCTGCGTTGCACACTCCAACTAATTATAAGTAAGCCATTATACTAGCAAACACTCAGTGTACCTAGTGGCATCCTATCTGTGGCTATTGGACTTTGCTATAGTCCCACTAGTGCAAAGACATTTGCAGAGCACGTCTGCCTGCATTGCACACTCCAACTTTTTTAAACTAAGCAATTTTACTAGCAAACACTCAGTGTACCTAGTGGCATCCTATACGTGGCTATTGGACTTTGCTATAGTCCCACTAGTGCCAAGACATTTGCAGAGGGCATCTGCCTGCGTTGCACACTCCAACTAATTATAAGTAAGCCATTATACTAGCAAACACTCAGTGTACCTAGTGGCATCCTATCTGTGGCTATTGGACTTTGCTATAGTCCCACTAGTGCAAAGACATTTGCAGAGCACGTCTGCCTGCATTGCACACTCCAACTTTTTTAAACTAAGCAATTTTACTAGCAAACACTCAGTGTACCTAGTGGCATCCTATCTGTGGCTATTGGACTTTGCTATAGTCCCACTAGTGCCAAGACATTTGCAGAGCGCATCTGCCTGCGTTGCACACTCCAACTAATTATAAGTAAGCCATTATACTAGCAAACACTCAGTGTACCTAGTGGCATCCTATACGTGGCTATTGGACTTTGCTATAGTCCCACTAGTGCCAAGACATTTGCAGAGCGCATCTGCCTGCGTTGCACACTCCAACTAATTATAAGTAAGCCATTATACTAGCAAACATTCAGTGTACCTAGTGGCATCCTATACGTGGCTATTGGACCTTGCTATAGTCCCACTAGTGCCAAGACATTTGCAGAGCGCATCTGCCTGCGTTGCACACTCCAACTAATTATAAGTAAGCCATTATACTAGCAAACACTCAGTGTACCTAGTGGCATCCTATACGTGGCTATTGGACCTTGCTATAGTCCCACTAGTGCCAAGACATTTGCAGAGCGCATCTGCCTGCATTGCACACTCCAACTAATTATAAGTAAGCCATTATACTAGCAAACACTCAGTGTACCTAGTGGCATCCTATACGTGGCTATTGGACTTTGCTATAGTCCCACTAGTGCCAAGACATTTGCAGAGCGCATCTGCCTGCGTTGCACACTCCAACTAATTTTAACTTAGCCATTATACTAGCAAACACTCAGTGTACCTAGTGGCATCCTATACGTGGCTATTGGACTTTGCTATAGTCCCACTAGTGCCAAGACATTTGCAGAGCGCATCTGCCTGCGTTGCACACTCCAACTCATTATAAATAAGTTGCATTGTCAGGGATATTTATTCTTTATTATTCTGCTGTTAATAAAGCTAGACCACCACTGCAATCTTCACCACCTCTCAATTTTTACTACCACATTTTCAGTCCACAATCTTGTCGCAATCAACATGAGTGGCAAAATGACAGATGCTGGTGGAAAGGGGAAGAGGCGTGGTGGAAAAGGCAAAAAAGGTTTTGTCTGTGGGGAAAGTGGCAAAGCTCCATTATCATCTGCTGAAGATAGACCATCTACCAGCAAAAGTAAGATGTCTACTACTTACCGTGGACAATCCGATGTGCTCCCTTTTTTACGGACACGAACAACAGGAAGAAAGGTAGATGATGGGCAAAAAAGGAAAATGCTTGAATGGATCTCAAGTGGTCCAACAAGTGCCCTCTCAGCCACTTCAAGTACCGCATCCAAAAAACACCAGTCCTCTGAGTTGTCATCCCAATCACACTTGATTTCTCCCAGCTCTGAAGTCTCCATCAGCCCTGCACAGTATGGTGGAACTGAGATGGCTGAGTCTGCAGAGCTGTTCAGTCACACTATAGCCTGGGAATCAGAGGTCTGCTCCCAAGCTACAGTGAATACAGAACAGGAAATGGTCTGCAGTGATGCCCAGAACCTTTGTGACTCTGATTCAGGCTGTGAGGACCAAGTTTCTGAGCATAATGTTGACCCTTTGTCACAAACTGTAACACCTGTGGTTATAGACAATGAGGAACATACTGATGAAGATGAGACGCAGATACCCGATTGGGATGACAACTTAAATATTCGGTCAGGGCAAGAAGAGGCTCGGTCTGAGGGGGAGGGGAGTGCAAACACAACAATTGATGATGAAGTTCTAGATCCCACCTACTGTCAACCCCCAGTCAGGCACTCGAGGAGGTCAACAGAGGCGGTGGAGGAGGATGCAACCGACGACGAAGTTACCTTGCGCCTTCCTGGACAGAGTCGGAGCACTGGTAGCACGTCTACAACTGCATCCTCAGCCACCACTCTGCCTATGAGCATTATTCGGGGTGGATCAACAGGTCGCATGGCCTCTAAGCCTTGCCTAGCCTGGTCCTTTTTTGACATAGAAAAAGATCGCCCAAATCATGTGATATGTAAAATTTGTCATGATTCTCTTAGTAGAGGTCAAAACCTCAGCACTTTGACAACTTCTTCCATGAATCGTCACATGAATAAATATCATAGGTCCCGGTAGGAAGCTCACTGTGCTGCAATGCTGCAAGAGCGAACCATCCACCGCCCGCCCCTTCCAGTGCATCCGCGCGCTCTTCATCTTCTAGGACTGTGGGGACAGCTGTCACACCTGTTTTTCCACGCCAAACTTCCACCACTGTAACCGCAACAGGCAGTTTGCTTGTAAGGTCGTCAGTTGGTTTGGAAGGGGAAACAAGTGAGTGTGTACAGCTCTCTCAGACATCGATAGCACCAACGTTGGATGAAGGCAACATCATGTCTCCGCCTGCACTTTCCTCACAAACCTGCATTTTTCCAGGGACACCCTACTCAACACCGTCTACACACAGCAGCCAGATCTCTGTCCCTCAGATGTGGTCAAATAAAAGGCCACTTCCTCCGACCCATGACAAAGCTAAGAGGTTGACTCTATCCCTCTGTAAGCTGTTGTCTACCGAAATGCTGCCTTTCCGCCTAGTGGACACACAGGATTTTAGAGACCTTATGTCTGTCGCTGTGCCCCAGTACCAGATGCCTAGTCGCCACTACTTCTCTAAGAAAGGTGTGCCCGCGCTACACCAGCATGTCGCACACAACATCACCGCTTCCTTGAGAAACTCTGTGTGTGAACGGGTGCATTTCACCACCGATACTTGGACCAGTAAGCATGGACAGGGACGTTACATGTCGCTGACTGGGCACTGGGTAACTATGGTGATAGATGGTGAAGGGTCTGCTGCACAAGTCTTGCCGTCCCCACGACTTGTGTGTCAATCCTCTGTCTGTCCAAGTTCCTCCACAGCTTCTGCATCCTCCACCTCATCTGGGTCCTCCACCTCCGCCCCAAGCCTGCCTGGTCAGGCCACCAGCGTTCTCACTGCGCAGAAGGAATCACGCACGCCTCATTACTATGCTGGCAGCAGAGCGCAACGGCATCAGGCGGTCTTTAGCTTGACATGTCTTGGGAATAAGAGTCACACAGCTGAGGAGTTGTGGTCAGCTCTGCGGTCCGAGTTTAATAAATGGTTGTCTCCACTCAACCTGCAGCCTGGTAAGGCCGTGTGCGACAATGCTGCAAACCTGGGTGCGGCACTTCGCCTGGGCATTGTGACACACGTACCTTGTATGGCTCACGTGTTGAACCTTGTCGTCCAGCAATTTTTAACACACTATCCCGGCCTAGATGGCCTTCTGAACAGGGCACGAAAACTGTCAGCTCACTTCCGCCGTTCAAGCGCCGCAGCAGAGCGACTTGCATCGCTCCAGAAGTCTTTCGGCCTGCCGGTTCATCGCCTGAAATGCGATGTGGCGACACGCTGGAATTCAACTCTCCACATGTTACAGCGACTGTGGCAGCACCGCAGAGCCCTGGTGCAATACGTCATGACGTATAGCCTGGGCCAACGAGATGCAGAGGTGGGGCAGATCACCCTGATGGAGTGGTCTCAGATCAAGGACCTATGCACCCTTCTGCACAGTTTCGACATGGCGACGAATATGTTTAGCTCTGACAATGCCATTATCAGCATGACGATTCCAGTCATTTACATGCTGGAGCACACGCTAAACACTATTCGGAGTCAGGGGGTGGGACAACATGAAGGGGAGGGACTACAGGAGGATTCATATGCGCAAGGGACAACAACATCACCAAGGTCCAGACGTTCATCATCACCAACGCAGCAGGCATGGGACCATGGGGAACAGGGATCGACAAGGGCGCATAGTAGCAGGCGAAATGTTGAGCAAGGTGCAGGAGAACATGAAGAAATGGAGGACGAACTGTCCATGGACATGGAAGACTCAGCGGATGAGGGAGACCTTAGTCAAATTTCAGTTGAAAGAGGTTGGGGGGAGATGTCAGAGGAAGAAAGAACGGGTAGCACCTCTATGCCACAAACACAGCGTGGACTTGGTCCGCATGGCTGCGCAAGACACATGAGTGCCTTTTTGTTGCACTACCTCCAACATGACAGTCGTATTGTCAAAATTAGAAGTGATGATGACTACTGGATTGCCACACTATTAGATCCCCGGTACAAGTCCAAATTTTGTGACATAATTCCAGCCATAGAAAGGGACGCACGTATGCAGGAGTATCAGCAGAAGCTGTTACTCGATCTTAGCTCGGCTTTTCCACCAAACAACCGTGCAGGTGCAGGGAGGGAATCTCCCAGTTGTAACTTGACAAACATGGGACGGTCTCGTCATCTTCAACAGTCTACCCGTACCAGTAGGACCGTATCTGGTGCCGGTAACAGCAATTTTATGGAATCTTTTCATAATTTTTTTAGACCCTCTTTTGCAAGGCCACCAGAGACAACAAGTCTGACACATACTCAACGGCTGGAGAGGATGATACAGGAGTATCTCCAAATGAACATCGATGCCATGACTGTGCAACTGGAGCCTTGCTCCTTTTGGGCTTCAAACCTAGAAAAATGGCCAGAGCTCTCCAGTTACGCCTTGGAGATTTTGTCGTGTCCAGCTGCCAGCGTTGTCTCTGAACGTGTATTCAGTGCTGCTGGGTGTGTGCTGACAGATAAGCGCACGCGTCTGTCCAGTGACAATGTCATCAAAATGAACAAGTCATGGATCCATAAGGAATTTACTACCCCTGTGTCATCCTGGGGAGAGTAAATGCTTGTTGATTTGGAATGTGCTTGATGCAAATCAAAACATCCTGTTTGCAACTAGGGCCCAAGTGCTGCCACTGATGGGGTGGGTGTCTGTGTGGCCCAATTTTTGGAAAAAAGGGAGACTCCGCTTGGAGTAACCCTTGCTTGCTGTGTTTTTAAAAGAAGCCAAGATGAACAGAGCTGGGATCAGGAAAGACTTTGCTACCTACCCCGGTGTCATCCTGGGGACGGTTAAGAATAGCGTATTTTTGAATGTGCTTGATGCAAATGTAGCTGTGAAGTGTACAACTGGGGCACAACTGCTGCCACTGAAGGGGTGGGTGTGTGTGGGGCCCAATTTTTGGAAAAAAGGGAGACTCCGCTTGGAGTAACCCTTGCTTGCTGTGTTTTTAAAAGAAGCCAAGATGAACAGAGCTGGGATCAGGAAAGACTTTGCTACCTACCCCGGTGTCATCTTGGGGACGGTTAATTATGGCGTATTTTTGAATGTGCTTGATGCAAATCAAAACATCCTGTTTGCAACTAGGGCCCAAGTGCTGCCACTGATGGGGTGGGTGTCTGTGTGGCCCAATTTTTGGAAAAAAGGGAGACTCCGCTTGGAGTAACCCTTGCTTGCTGTGTTTTTAAAAGAAGCCAAGATGAACAGAGCTGGGATCAGGAAAGACTTTGCTACCTACCCCGGTGTCATCCTGGGGACGGTTAAGAATAGCGTATTTTTGAATGTGCTTGATGTAAATGTAGCTGTGAAGTGTACAACTGGGGCACAACTGCTGCCACTGAAGGGGTGGGTGTGTGTGGGGCCCAATTTTTGGAAAAAAGGGAGACTCCGCTTGGAGTAACCCTTGCTTGCTGTGTTTTTAAAAGAAGCCAAGATGAACAGAGCTGGGATCAGGAAAGACTTTGCTACCTACCCCGGTGTCATCCTGGGGACGGTTAATTATGGCGTATTTTTGAATGTGCTTGATGCAAATCAAAACATCCTGTTTGCAACTAGGGCCCAAGTGCTGCCACTGATGGGGTGGGTGTCTGTGTGGCCCAATTTTTGGAAAAAAGGGAGACTCCGCTTGGAGTAACCCTTGCTTGCTGTGTTTTTAAAAGAAGCCAAGATGAACAGAGCTGGGATCAGGAAAGACTTTGCTACCTACCCCGGTGTCATCCTGGGGACGGTTAAGAATAGCGTATTTTTGAATGTGCTTGATGCAAATGTAGCTGTGAAGTGTACAACTGGGGCACAACTGCTGCCACTGAAGGGGTGGGTGTGTGTGGGGCCCAATTTTTGGAAAAAAGGGAGACTCCGCTTGGAGTAACCCTTGCTTGCTGTGTTTTTAAAAGAAGCCAAGATGAACAGAGCTGGCATCAGGAAAGACTTTGCTACCTACCCCGGTGTCATCCTGGGGACGGTTAATTATGGCGTATTTTTGAATGTGCTTGATGCAAATCAAAACATCCTGTTTGCAACTAGGGCCCAAGTGCTGCCACTGATGGGGTGGGTGTCTGTGTGGCCCAATTTTTGGAAAAAAGGGAGACTCCGCTTGGAGTAACCCTTGCTTGCTGTGTTTTTAAAAGAAGCCAAGATGAACAGAGCTGGGATCAGGAAAGACTTTGCTACCTACCCCGGTGTCATCCTGGGGACGGTTAATTATGGCGTATTTTTGAATGTGCTTGATGCAAATCAAAACATCCTGTTTGCAACTAGGGCCCAAGTGCTGCCACTGATGGGGTGGGTGTCTGTGTGGCCCAATTTTTGGAAAAAAGGGAGACTCCGCTTGGAGTAACCCTTGCTTGCTGTGTTTTTAAAAGAAGCCAAGATGAACAGAGCTGGGATCAGGAAAGACTTTGCTACCTACCCCGGTGTCATCCTGGGGACGGTTAATTATGGCGAATTTTGGAATGTGCTTGATGGAAATCAAAACATCCTGTTTGCAACTAGGGCCCAAGTGCTGCCACTGATGGGGTGGGTGTCTGTGTGGCCCAATTTTTGGAAAAAAGGGAGACTCCGCTTGGAGTAACCCTTGCTTGCTGTGTTTTTAAAAGAAGCCAAGATGAACAGAGCTGGGATCAGGAAAGACTTTGCTACCTACCCCGGTGTCATCCTGGGGACGGTTAATTATGGCGTATTTTTGAATGTGCTTGATGCAAATCAAAACATCCTGTTTGCAACTAGGGCCCAAGTGCTGCCACTGATGGGGTGGGTGTCTGTGTGGCCCAATTTTTGGAAAAAAGGGAGACTCCGCTTGGAGTAACCCTTGCTTGCTGTGTTTTTAAAAGAAGCCAAGATGAACAGAGCTGGGATCAGGAAAGACTTTGCTACCTACCCCGGTGTCATCCTGGGGACGGTTAATTATGGCGTATTTTTGAATGTGCTTGATGCAAATCAAAACATCCTGTTTGCAACTAGGGCCCAAGTGCTGCCACTGATGGGGTGGGTGTCTGTGTGGCCCAATTTTTGGAAAAAAGGGAGACTCCGCTTGGAGTAACCCTTGCTTGCTGTGTTTTTAAAAGAAGCCAAGATGAACAAGTCATGGGTCAGCAAAGACTTTATCTACCTACCCCGGTGTCATCCTGGGGACGGATAAGAATGGCGTATTTTTGAATGTGCTTGATGCAAATCAAAACATCCTGTTTGCAACTAGGGCCCAAGTCCTGCCACTGATGGGGTGGGTGTCTGTGTGGCCCAATTTTTGGAAAAAAGGGAGACTCCGCTTGGAGTAACCCTTGCTTGCTGTGTTTTTAAAAGAAGCCAAGATGAACAGAGCTGGGATCAGGAAAGACTTTGCTACCTACCCCGGTGTCATCCTGGGGACGGTTAATTATGGCGTATTTTTGAATTTGCTTGATGCAAATCAAAACATCCTGTTTGCAACTAGGGCCCAAGTGCTGCCACTGATGGGGTGGGTGTCTGTGTGGCCCAATTTTTGGAAAAAAGGGAGACTCCGCTTGGAGTAACCCTTGCTTGCTGTGTTTTTAAAAGAAGCCAAGATGAACAGAGCTGGGATCAGGAAAGACTTTGCTACCTACCCCGGTGTCATCCTGGGGACGGTTAAGAATAGCGTATTTTTGAATGTGCTTGATGCAAATGTAGCTGTGAAGTGTACAACTGGGGCACAACTGCTGCCACTGAAGGGGTGGGTGTGTGTGGGACCCAATTTTTGGAAAAAAGGGAGACTCCGCTTGGAGTCACCTTGCGGTGTTTTACATGATTTTAGAATGGCGTGCCATGCCTATATCTGTGTGTCCTCCTCTTTTTCCTTGTCCAGCTGTTTTGTTTTCGCATGAGTATATGTCCTTGTCACTTTCCCATGTGTTTGTGTTGTGTTGTGAGTTGTTTGTCACCTTTTGGACACCTTTGAGGGTGTTTTCTAGGTGTTTTACTGTGTTTGTGATTGCCTGCCATTGTTTCCTATTGGCTCGAGTTCGGTTCGTCGAACGTTCGACGAGCCGAACTCGAACGGGAGCTCCGTTCGGCGAACCGACCTCGAGCCGAACCGGGACCGGTTCGCTCATCTCTACTCCTGGACATAGCATTCGAATTACCAGGTCCCTGAAGGCTGAAATGCGTAGTGGCCGGAAATCATGAACAATTACAATGGGCGTATGTGCTGTAGATCCTGCGTCAGTTGTAGCTTGGAACTTTGTCTTTTCACGGATTTGCCCGTCTCTCATGGTGTTGGGCTATTTTCGGATCAAAATGGTGTGTCCCTCCTTGGCCCGTATCATGGGTTATTTCAGGGGCAAATTTAACTCTCTTAGCACTTTTCTCCTTAATTGTGGCCGTTGAATTGTGGGGTCAAGGTCTATCCAACCAGCATATTTGTTGTTTTTCAGACAATTTAGGGCTCGTGCATAGTAATAATAACACAGGTTTCCAAGGGTAAAAATTTTTGAAAGATGTGATTTTTTTCATACTTTTGATCATTGGACTCAGTAAAAATATTGAAAAAATATCATCACGTACAGTTTTTTCACAAACACTGATTCTATAGGTGTTAGGGCCAGGTGGACGGGCAGACCCAGGAGGTGGATCCACTGGGCCGAACACCTTAATGAAGGCAAGGGGTCCGGTAGCCGGAGCACTACGGGTAGCAGGACAGTCCGTGCAAAAGAGTGGAATGGAGAAGTCCCTGGGACCACGGAGTCACTGATGGTAGTCCGGGTGACGGAGCTCAGGTTCGGAGGCCGAGATGTCAGGCAGAGTCCGGAACCGATGGAGCGAGAGGACGGGTCACCACAGGGATCAGAGATGGTACGGACTGACGGGATGGCAGATAGTCAGCGTTCGGGGTTCGGGAATCGGCAGGACCGGATGGCGAGGCAGGAGCGGCTCTAGAAGAGAGATAGGTAAGTATATCACAGAGACACAAGGAGACCTGACTCCTAGCTTAGGAAACACGAAGAACAGGCCCCGCCCACTTGGACATTAAACCCCTTTATACCCTGTACCTGTGTGTTCAATTTCCTGTCAGTGGACGCTGGCCCTTTAAGAGAGGGTCAATGACCGCGCGCGCGCCCTAATGCGCATGCGCGAGGCCCGGGTGCCAGAAGCCAGGGCAGGGAGCGGTGTATAGGAAGCAGGGGAGCCGGCCTGGAGCAGGGCTGCCGACGGGCGCCGGGAGCGGGGACCGGGCCGCCTGGGGACCGCAGGTGGTGGAGGCTGGAGACCGTGGAGCGGGGGATGTCTGCCAGAGGAGCCGGGGAGCGAAGCAGGGGACCCGGAGAGCGTGACAATAGGTTTCCAAAAGGTTAGAATTCTGAAAAGATTCCCTCCATACTTTTCTGAAGATGGTGCTCTAGTGTATTCAAGCGATGTTCCTGTGCTGATGGAAAATGTAACATTAAGTACAATGTGAGCGAGTGGAGACACGTCATTGTTTCATCCAAAAAGTCTGAAAGCTGTGCTACTGCTCAATGGCAGTAAGTATTCTTCAGTGTGTGTAGGGCATGTGTCGCGGGCAGAGGGGCCACGCACGCTACGCTCGGGTTCGGGGACTTCTGCTGCTGCTGCTGCTCGGTGGCTCGAGCGGAGGGCCAGATCCGGGGACTCGAGCAGCGCTCCTCGCCCACGAGTGAAAAGGGGGTGGTTTGTTTGGGGAGATAGTTAGTGACGTCACCCACAGGTCGTGGTGATAATGGGCACCACCACTGCTGGTGACGGGGATCCCGGGAGCGATGGCAGGGAGCAGCTAGGATGTTGGTTCCCCCTCCGTGGGTAGGGGTTGGTGATCCCGGGGCCCGGTGGCGGTACGGGGAGGCTGGATGGCTGGGGTGTACGTACCGAGGGAGCCCGTTTGCCCGCAGGCGCTGGCCCTTGGATCTCTAGCCTATGGCGGTGGCTTTTTATCCTCACGGTGTGGACGGTTGCCTTCTGTCGGGTCTTGGGTGTTAGGGAACCCCTGGGATTCCGGTCACTCTCGGATTTGACCATTGTCGGCGGCTCCTAGCCTGGTCAGGGTCCAATGGCCCTGCCTTTGTGCTTGGTACAGATCCGCTCACCGGTTCAGTTCCCCTCGGGTCACCGCCCGTCCCCGGTCCTACGGTTCAGCTGACTTGTACCACCTCCTGCAGACGGCCACCACCGTCTGCCGACCTTGCTGACAGTGCCTGGGCTCCTACCCAGACACTAACAGTTTCTGTCCTCTCACTTTCCACTACAAAACTAAACTAACTGCTTTTCCCGCCTCCAGGCCTGTGAACTCCTCGGTGGGTGGGGCCAACCGCCTGGCTCCGCCCCACCTGGTGTGGACATCAGACCCTGGAGGAGGCAACAAGGATTTTGTGTGACTGATGTAGACTATCCAGGGGAGGGGGTGTGTGTGATTTTGTGTTTGTGACTACCTGGCTAGTCCAGGGCGTCACACATGCTATGCACTTGGAAGAAAGCTGTGAGAATTTAGACTTTATTCTCAAGAAACTTAACTACAAGGAGCATGGATGGTCAATATGTGGTGGTCTAAAAATGTTCTCATTGCTTCTTGGGCAGCAAGGAGGATATATTAAATACCCATGCTGTTCTGCCTCATGGCAGCCTGCTAATAGTCATTCATTGAAATTTCTGTTACAACCCCTAGAGGTCATTGTTATTCTTTTGAATTGCTGAGTTTCCCTTTAAGCTAAATGTATTCTGGGTAAGGAATGCCTCCCTGAGCTGAGAAGAAGCCTGCAGCCATTTTCTCTTTGGATTTGTCAGGAAAGGACATGCCGACTTACCTCTCTGTACATTCACCCCTGCCTAGTGTAATCCGGTGAGCAAAGCAAATTACATGTGTTAGTGATAGAATCCTAGATGGAAGAGTGTAGTAAATGCATTGTACATTGTACTTCTACACCTTTAGTGTCATCCCTGTCTTGTTTGTCTAGATAAGATTTCTATGTATTGCAGATGCAGTGACCTTTCACCTACATTCTCGTAAGAACTGCATCTCATGTACTGTTATGCTATGTTAACTCTGTATTAACACTGTACTGACTGTAATCATTTTCTTGTTATAGTTTTTACCCGTATAAAACAGTATCTTGGATATACCGTATTCTGTCTTCAACTGCATCTTGGATATTCCTATATTCACTGTATATTCCATGTATACTGCAATCAAGTTCACGTTACCAGCTAATAAATCAAGGCTATTGAACTCCACAGTCTGTTTATTTGAAATGTGAACTAGGGTTTAGCTGTATGCTAGAGATTCACAGCATTACGTAAAAGAAGGCAGAACACATGCTTTTTGTGTGAATTGGAAAGCCAGGTTAGGACTCTTCACTGGAGCAAAAAAAATTGGCCAACAAGAACATCTTTGTAACCGGGACTCAAGAACATTGTTGCATAAAGCTTAGTTGATCCCACCTAAAGTTCTCTTGCCACCACTCCACTGTAAGCTTGGACTGATGAAGCTGTTTGTGAAAGCGCTACTGAAAGAAGGAGAGATGTTTAAGTACCTGTGTACCAAGTTTCAGGGACTGTCAGAATCAAGTCTGAAGGAAGGTGTGATGCCCTGGCAAAACCAGGTAGTTACAGATAGGCCCCCGCACAACACCTTTCCTCACTTAGGAAACACACAGCCGACCTGAAACCCTAGTCACCTAGGACCCTGAAGCCAGGACCGAAACCAGCGGCCTAGCTAATTAAATGATTGAGGGCAGGATTATAGGTCCTATCCCACCTAAAGTCCCTCAAAGAAGACAACAGCCCACTGATAGGGATAAGGCCACCGCCAGGGCCCTTAGATCCCACGGGCCAGCGCCTGCGGGCACGGCTCCTTAGGCCATATCCAGCCGGGAGCGGACTCCTGAGTTCCAGACCAGGCAGTCCACCATACACAAAAACAAGTGCAGAGTAAAGGACAGCGACCACCAGCCTGGGTGGGGGACCTGAATGCAACCGGCCGGGGCGGCAGGCCACCAGCACCTTTGGTTTACCGAAAGACTCGTGTGATTCATTTACTGTGAGTAACCAAACATCCCCCTGCTTGCTCAGGCGCGCCGGCCCTTGCCATCTCCATACCCTGCACAAAGACACTGGGCCCCGGGGCAATCATCCCTACACACGGAGGGGTTAACATCCAGCTGCCACTACATCTCTCCCGGGTATCCCATAACGGCAGCGGTGGTGTCCCACCTCACCACACACCGTTGGTGGCGTCACAAACTTAATACGGCCTAGCCCATACATCTACATTCCTCCTTTTATTCGACATGTCCGCGAGACCCCCGGGTCGAGCCACTCTCTTAGAAGGTCTGGATCCGACCAACGGCGGCTGCTGGCACAGGGGCAGCACAAAAGCATTTTTGTGGGTTCGGATATTCAGAAACCCATGAATGAAGGATGACGTGTTTTAAACAATAATGAAAACTGTTGAAAAAAGGGCTTGGGACTCTTTGAAAGAAGCAATAAATACGTTTCTAGGTAACAACAAAGAATCAAAATTTAAGTCCATCGTTGAGAACATGCTGAAACGTTTCAAAGCCTTGGGTTGTCTAATGAATTTGAAGTTACATTTTTTACATTCCTATTTGGACTACTTGTCTGAAAACCTTGGTGCTGGTGGGAAGAACAAGAAGGTTTTCATCGGAATATCAAGGAGATGGAACGACGATACCAAAGTAAATGAAACGTGAACATGATTGCCGGATGCTTCACAGAGAAGATCCACAGGCCTTCTATAAGAGAAAAGGGGGATTTAGAGAAAAGGAAAAAGTGCAAGAATAAATTTCTAATAAAGTTGCAGAATGACTGTACAATAAATAAATGTATTTTATATATAAAATTGTGAATATTTTTGGTTACAATAAGTATTTTTCTTGTTCATGTCACTTGTATGTAACTTCACACATGGATTGTACAAAATCAATATTTGATGGTTAAAAAAAAATATTTATTTTTTTTTTAAATCAGGACATTAGAAAACATAATAATCAGTCACTGGATTTGAAGTTTCATAAACCAAAATTTTACATAGCTGTGTAATTTGTCGGGCACCCACCGACAATAGAATAGCGCCAGATTTAGGAAGCTGGCTGAGGTCTGCAAAGTCTGTAGCCAGGTGACAAAATTGTCCAACCTGGGTTTCTTCCTTAAGTAGTCTCTGGTATGATGATATGGCATAATCCTGGCAGCCGGAGTCGAAATCCCTAGATTGCGGTTATGATCTCCAATCGGAATTGGAGCCCCTAGATTGAAGCCATGTAGCCAAGTGATCCTCTAGTTGAAGCCAAAGTCCCTAGACCGAGTCCACAAGGCATCAAGCTGCATGGATAATGTTCATTTAAATGATGTGGATAGAAAGACTGAAGATATCTACATGTAGTCTGAAATCCATCATGAATCAATACTATTTTACACAGTCATAAGCAGCCCATGGGCATTCACCTGCATTCAAACCAATAACAGCTCATAGACCAGACAATCCATCTACCACTGGACCAAAGACAGGAAGTTAAATCCACTGCCTGCGGTAACCAACTTAATCCTATAGGCTACTCACACAACAAACCCAACAGAAAGGAAAAAAACATGGCTTCGATTATCCATCCAATGAAAACGCATAACCATTGTGAGCCATTGGACAATGCAATTGGACACTTGGTGACATGGTGCACGGCCCAATGAATCAAGTCTTTACTTCATATTCACGGTTTAAGCCCTTGGGTTCTAATATGCCCAGAGTACATATCCAGAAAGATTCTCTTTCTTTGAGCTAAACACAAGTCAACAATACATTGTAAGCAGATTCTATTACCAGTCCCACACCATTTTGTGACGCATAATCACACAGTGATCCAATTAAGATTCCAAGTCATCGAACATGTCCAAGCCATACGCAGAGGAGGCAATAGAATTAGGAAGCTCAAAGAAAGGGAATCTTTCTGGATATATACTCTGGGCACATTGGAACCCAAAGGCTTAAACCATGAATATGAAGTACAGACTTGATTCATTGGGCCATGCATGGACATAATGGACATAATTCTAATAGGCAGGACAGGTAATAAGGAGCACAAGTTATATGCTAAAATGTGTTGTGTGACAAGACAGACACAGGAAAGGACATGATAACAGGTGTAGGGACCAACAAGGTGAGACAAGGGGTATCAGGATAGGGTCAAGTAGGTATGAATGTAGTAATGGGGCAGGCATAGAGAATTGTATGTGAATGTGAATTACAATAAATCACTAAGGAAAGGAATATGTGAGTGTGTGCCTAATGTAAACTAATATTGTACTGGCAAAATTATAGATGGAAAGGGAGAAGGGGAGGGGGGAGAGAGGAGGCTGTAATTGACTACAAGGGTATGAGTTATGAGTGATCATAGGGATAGTGTTACATAAGTGGAAATACCTATGGAGGACCGGATGTGTAAGCGCATACCTTATACAAACCTATAGAGTGCTGATGGGTGAGAGTGTGATGTTAGATATAAGACATCCTATAGTGAATAGTGAGCCGTAATCAAGTGCAACAGGGATATTTCACGTGACTATGGGAACCTGGAAGGTAAAGAAAGGGGAGAAAAAACTGTTAGACAAGGTAATCAGACATAATGTAACCAGTTGATCAGACATGATCACCTGGTTTGAGACCCCCTGCCTTACACTATATAGATATCATGTTCATTCCCCATCTATCTTGCTCAGGAGAGCATCTCCCTCCCCCGGCACCAAGAGCAGCTCATACTGAATTGTTACATTGACTAGTAACACTGCACACAGAAATGCACCTTAATATTCCACTGTTAACCCTTTCCTCCCAGCAGTAACACACAACTCCTCACCTTGATATCATGGTGATTTATGGTCAGAATGACTTCAATGCGATCAGTGATTTCTATTCTAGCTCTGCTCACATAGATTTTATATCCACACTCAACTATAGGCCGTTCTTCATATTTTGGGGGCTTTTAGTCAGATATACTAGTTTGTGCCTGTATAGTATTGGTGTAGATGGGAGTGTAGGGCATGGGTTACATGGCACTGTGGTGGAATACTGATGGGAGGTATTGGTGCTGTGTTTGATGCTTCTACTGGGTATTTTCCTACAAATACTGGAACAGCTCACTGCTTAGAATGATCCTTCCCAGCTCTATAATATATTATATATACCCCACAATGCAGGCTCACACACACATTTGTCTCAAGTGTGTTGTAGGGACACAGATACAGTCTTGGTCATGTGACTAAAGGCTACTTTACACACTGCGATATCGGTCCCGATATCGCTAGTGTGGGTACCCGCCCCCATCTGTTGCGCGACACGGGCAAATCGCTGCCCATGCCGCACAACACCGACCAGACCCGTCACACATACTTACCTGCCCGGCGACGTCGCTGTGTCCGGCGAACCGCCTCCTTTCTAAGGGGGCGGTCCGTGCGGCGTCACAGCGACGTCACTGAGCGACCGCCCAATAGCAGCGGAGGGGCGGAGATGAGTGGCCGGAACATCCCGCCCACCTCCTTCCTTCCTCATAGCGGCTGGGAGGCAGGTAAGGAGAGGTTCCTCGTTTCTGCGGTGTCACACGGAGCGATGTGTGCTACCGCAGGAGCGACGAACTACATCGTTACTGCTGCAGTAACGATAATCGAGAATGGAGACCCATGTCACCGATGAGCGATTTTGCACGTTTTTGCAACGATGCAAAATCGCTCATCGGTATCACACGCAGCAACATCGCTAATGCGGCCGGATGTGCGTCACAAATTCCGTGACCCCAACGACTCCGCATTAGCGATGTCGCAGCGTGTAAAGCCCCCTTTAGTGGGAGTGGTGTACAGGGTCTTAGCAGTAAAGAGTATTCCATATTTCTGCCAGATACCCACAGAGATATTGAAATCTGAAAAAAGAGACTTCTGCTCATTGAAGGTAAGAACTACTCACATAGCGTTCAGCTCCACAGCAAACGAGTGCTCTAGCACTGGCATCTCAGCAGGGATATTCCCCTACTACACATGTGTGTCTAGGTCACTGTGACAGTTTACAGGACATAACTCAGGGCACCTAGACAGAAGGCAGAGGGACTACTTTCTATTTCTGGTGTAGAGCTTAGTACAATATATATATATTTATACTATTACATGGGACACATGTACCTTGTATTACCATTATTCGCTGTATATGAACCCCTTTTCTCCGGGCATTATTTGTCTATAGCATTTTTCACGAACCTGAGGCAACTGAGAACCCTTCAGTGAAGGAATTCCACTAACCCTCACAATACCTACCAGGGGCCTCCCTGCAGTAACTCAGGTAGTTGTACCCATTCTCTTTCCGCATTCTATGTGTTCTTCTTCTTTCTTCTTTTTTTTCTTTTTTCTTCTTTTTATTTCTATCATGTAGTTCAGGGGTTTATAGATATATGTCCTGCATCTCATATTTCCTTTAGTGGTGCTTCTTACCCATTCTCATATCATTTACCCTAGTATTTCATGATCCTGAGGCGACTGAGAACCCTTTAATAAAGGAATCCTTTTTCACCTGAATTGTCAAGTGATACTTACCAGTGACTATCACGTAATGTTACAGGTAGTTCCATTTTCTTCCTCTTCTTTCTCTCCTTTCTTCTTTGTCACACGGTCCATTGTGTTATAGCCCACGTGTCATGATAACACTTGTACCATCTTTTCATTTAGATTCCACCTACAATTATTTACCGATTCCAGTTCTGGAATAGGCTTTCATCATCTACTCACTAGAATTCTCAAGTTCATAAGGTACTGAGACATATACATGTTCACACCATTATAAAGAACAAAGTATAAACATTGAGGTTTTTCTCACACCCATGTTCCTGTGTTCTTTGATATGATATGTGTTCATTTCCTTCACTATATAGGATTGCAAGTTTTCCATTTGTACCTTAATGGCAATGACGCTATACAATTGAACACATATCATCCTGTTATCCATATAGGTGTGTATTTACCTGCTTGACTATTTTTGGCTGTTTGATCCAGAATGTTTCTCCAGATAGGTCATGTGGAAATTTTCTTTCCTCAGTACAAATGTTTTCACTATGGCTTTGGAAAATTTTTTTGTATGTGCATCATGGTCATTTGACCCATTGTACTCTCAAGTAGCAATATATTGTACTGTTATGTTGTACTATGTACTAATTACGTGTTTATATGGTTTTGTAACCCTTTATGATCTTAGATAACTTTATCCTTGATAAAGACCTAAAAACAAGCTCGAAACGTTGGATGAATTATCCTTTTGCACAAATAAAGAATTTTCAGCATTCTAAGAGTTCTTTTCTTACGTTATTGATCACTATAGTGTGCCAGAGCTATTTCTATTGAATTGACTCTTATTTTTTCTGACCACCTGCTATATACACAGTGAGCCAGACATATTCAATTTTCAT
The DNA here is from genome assembly GCF_048569485.1 of Anomaloglossus baeobatrachus. Taxonomy (NCBI): domain Eukaryota; kingdom Metazoa; phylum Chordata; class Amphibia; order Anura; family Aromobatidae; genus Anomaloglossus; species Anomaloglossus baeobatrachus. The sequence continues at coordinate 93,337 of NW_027442170.1, read as the reverse complement.
TCAGAAGGCAGAGGGAAGCCTTAGCAGCTGAGCCTATATCTTGGCTTGTGAGCATTAGAACAGGCCGGCGATTACAGGGTAACATGAAAAATGTCCAGCTTGCATTATGACTAGAACATGACAATATCCTTTTAAGTACTAACCTATGATGCGTTCCTAAGCAGTTGATGTTATATGTTCTACATTTCATTTTCTGCATACTTTCCAAGTAGTAGAATTTGCAGAGCAAAAACAAGGAGAATGGTGCTTTTTGCAGCCGCCGCCCACTGCAATGAATCTGAATAACTCCTCCTTTTGGGCACAAGCACCTCCCCTCCCCCTTGCAGTCTTTCCAATTCATGATACAAAAAGACGGACGGACAGGACAGGACAGGACCATCTGCCTGACTTTCCGTCACTGCCACCCTTTGCCATCCTTGCCCGTAGAAAGCCCTTTCATCATCCCCAAACCCTAATCTTTTCCCTTCCCTTCCCAGCTGCGTCTCACTCCCTTTCATTAGGAAGTGAGCGCAGCCTTTTCTCCGTTCTGCACATGCGCGACGTTAAACACAAATGCGCAGGCGTGCGTTCCATTAGCCTCACTGCATTCCACTCCCATACAGGAAGTGGGCACAGCTATTACTACGGTCGCACATAAAAGAACCCACGGCCACCACTGCACATAGCTGACTCCACCACAGGACACCCACTTCTACACCAACGCAGGTAAGACAGGATCGGCACCTCTATGCTCCCGTTACAATCAGGCTCAGTCACCATGTGATAACGCTCTCAACTCTTTAGTTGCAGGCTCCCCTTGCTTCACCTCCACTGGCTGTGCTGCCATTTCCTCTCCCACCTGGAAGGTATACTTTATTCCACTATTTTCCTGTTTCTCTCTTCCCCCTTTTCCCATAACCTACTTTTATCTGCATTTGTGGGGTATCTATATGCTATTTACATCATAGTTTTATTCATTAATATGGAAGGGAAGAGTGCCCATGAGAGTGTTGAACTGCGGAGAGCAAAAGATTAAGCTGCTCCGATTTGCCACCATTGATAAGCTGTTCTCAGTAGATACACATGCTATCCAAACAGCAGCATCCACCATTGCTTCAGCCCACCCATTCAGTGACAGCTCACCAAGTCAGCCAGAGGAGTGGTGTAAGGAATTACACGTAGGCACTGACTCCACACCTTCACATCACAAGAAGGGGGTCTACAGGCTAGTGCAAGAATACGAGCAAGTCTTCAGCAAACATCCGCTAGACTTTTGAAAAATAAAAGGGGTCAAACACTACATCCCCACAAGTGCACACCCACCCATCAAAGAGAGATATAAGCCAAATCTACCTGCACATTACCAGTGTACCAAGGACATGTTGAGCAACATGAAGGAGGCTGGGGTTATCCGTGACAGTTGTAGCCTCTGGGCAGCTCCGTTGGTCCTGTTAAAGAAGAAGGACAGCACCACTCCCCTGTATTGAGGAATAGCTAGCTGCATTGACAACTGCAAATTATTTTTCTACCCTTGATCTCACTAGTCACTATTGGCAAGTGTCCGTTGCTGAGGCAGACCGGGAGAAGACCGCCTTTGCCACCCCGATGGGTCTCTGCGAGTTCAAAAGCATGCCCTTCGAGCTGTGCAATTTGCCAGGAACCTTCCAGAGGCTGATGGAATGCTGCTTGGGACACCGAAACTTTGAAACGGTACTGCTATACCTTTATGATGTTATTGTTTATTCTAACGCAAACAAGATTTTAGGGTGTATAAAAAGGGAGATTAGATCCGATGATCCCAACGTATTGTTACCCCTCTATAAATCACTTGTAAGGCCACATCTGGAATATGGGGTAAAGTCCTGAGCAGGTTGATAACCATTGGTTTGAGCATGGTAGGGTGTAGTACGCATCTTCCTGCATCGGTAAAAGCTGCAGAAGTCCTTGAAGATTTCCGCTTCAAAGGCAGTGCCCTTGTTCATCTTGATCAGAGTCAGCCTGTCAGCATTTTCAGTTGACAGGCGGGTGCGTTTATCTGTAATGATTCCACCTGCGGCACTAAAAACACGCTCTGACAAAATGCTAGCGGCAGGGCAGGCCAGGACTTCCAAGGCGTAGAGAGCCAATTCATGCCACGTGTCCACCTTGGATACCCAATAATTGTAAGGCACAGAGGAATGTCGGAGTACAGTTGTTCGATCTGCAAGGTACTCCTTGAGCATCTGGGCAAACTTAGGATTTCTTGTGGCACTACCCCGCACCTCAGGGGCTGTGGTACGTGAGGGGCTGAGAAAACTGTCCCACATCTTAAAGACTGTTCCCCTACCTCTGGCGGATTGGACTTGTGCCTCTCTCGGCTGTACGCCTTGGTTGTCCACTGATTCCTGACCTATGCCGCTAGCGTTTTGTGAGGGGAATGCTTTGCCTACTTCCGTGACTATGGCCTTCCGGAACTGCTGCATTTTGGTTGACCTCTCCGCCTCGGGAATAAGAGACATAAAGTTCTCCTTGTAGCGTGGGTCTAACAGTGTTACCAACCAGTAATGATTGTCGGCCAAGATGTTCTTAAAGCGAGGGTCACGAGACAGGCAGCTTACCATAAAGTCAGCCATGTGCGCCAGACTCTTAACAGCCAGGACTTCAGTAGCCTGACCAACACGTTGACTGAACATGCTGTCCTCCTCCTCCTCCTCCTCCTCCTCATCTACCCTGTCCTCTGGCCAGCCACGCTGAACCGAGGATATGACTGGTGTGCATGTCATATCCTCAATTTGGCCGGAGATTTGCTCCATGTCTTCATCCTCCTCCTCGTCATAGTCCTCCACTGCACGTTGTGATGAGACGAGGCTGGGCTGTGTGTTATCACCCACACCCACTACTGTTTCTTGCTGCAACTCATCGCGCTCCGCCTGCAATGCATCATGTTTGGTTTTGAGCAGAGACCGTTTTAGAAGGCAGAGTAGCGGTATGGTGACGCTAATAATGGCGTCATCTTATACCTTTATGATGTTATTGTTTATTCTAAAGCAAACAAGATTTTAGGGTGTATAAAAAGGGAGATTAGATCCGGTGATCCCAACGTATTGTTAACCCTCTATAAATCACTTGAAGATTTCCGCTTCAAAGGCAGTGCCTTGATCTGTGAGGACTCTCTCTGAGTAGCCATGAGGTCTGCATAAGTGTGCTTGGAAGACCTTCGCTGCAGTATGGGCCATTAGATCTTTGACTTGTACCACAACCATAAATCTCGAGTAGTTGTCTACCATCGTAAGTGCATACGTGAGCTCACCTCGATATTCTGCAACAAAACTCCCTTTTTCGATTTCAGTTTCAGCAAACACTCCTCTTCCTGTAGAAAATATTTATCATTACCTAAGACAGTCATTCTAATGCATGACAATATTAAGGCAATTTAGTTAAAACTTGTTTTAACTCACCTTTAAGGGGATTGATGTATTTCATGGTCAATCCAGGTTTGTCAGTGATGGCACTGACATAATGTATGGCGTCTTTTTCGGGCGTTATCCTTTGCCTTTTCATTGTGAAAATCCAGTTGCCTATATCAAAGCAAATTCTACTACTTGGAAAGTATGCAGAAAATGAAATGTAGAACATATAACATCAACTGCTTAGGAACGCATCATAGGTTAGTACTTAAAAGGATATTGTCATGTTCTAGTCATAATGCAAGCTGGACATTTTTCATGTTACCCTGTAATCGCCGGCCTGTTCTAATGCTCACAAGCCAAGATATAGGCTCAGCTGCTAAGGCTTCCCTCTGCCTTCTGAATGAAAATTGAATATGTCTGGCTCACTGTGTATATAGCAGGTGCTCAGAAAAAATAAGAGTCAATTCAATAGAAATAGCTCTGGCACACTATAGTGATCAATAACGTAAGAAAAGAACTCTTAGAATGCTGAAAATTCTTTATTTGTGCAAAAGGATAATTCATCCAACGTTTCGAGCTTGTTTTTAGGTCTTTATCAAGGATAAAGTTATCTAAGATCATAAAGGGTTACAAAACCATATAAACACGTAATTAGTACATAGTACAACATAACAGTACAATATATTGCTACTTGAGAGTACAATGGGTCAAATGACCATGATGCACATGCAAAAAAATTTTCCAAAGCCATAGTGAAAACATTTGTACTGAGGAAAGAAAATTTCCACATGACCTATCTGGAGAAACATTCTGGATCAAACAACCAAAAATAGTCAAGCAGGTAAATACACACCTATATGGATAACAGGATGATATGTGTTCAATTGTATAGCGTCATTGCCATTAAGGTACAAATGGAAAACTTGCAATCCTATATAGTGAAGGAAATGAACACATATCATATCAAAGAACACAGGAACATGGGTGTGAGAAAAACCTCAATGTTTATACTTTGTTCTTTATAATGGTGTGAACATGTATATGTCTCAGTACCTTATGAACTTGAGAATTCTAGTGAGTAGATGATGAAAGCCTATTCCAGAACTGGAATCGGTAAATAATTGTAGGTGGAATCTAAATGAAAAGATGGTACAAGTGTTATCATGACACGTGGGCTATAACACAATGGACCGTGTGACAAAGAAGAAAGGAGAGAAAGAAGAGGAAGAAAATGGAACTACCTGTAACATTACGTGATAGTCACTGGTAAGTATCACTTGACAATTCAGGTGAAAAAGGATTCCTTTATTAAAGGGTTCTCAGTCGCCTCAGGATCATGAAATACTAGGGTAAATGATATGAGAATGGGTAAGAAGCACCACTAAAGGAAATATGAGATGCAGGACATATATCTATAAACCCCTGAACTACATGATAGAAATAAAAAGAAGAAAAAAGAAAAAAAAGAAGAAAGAAGAAGAACACATAGAATGCGGAAAGAGAATGGGTACAACTACCTGAGTTACTGCAGGGAGGCCCCTGGTAGGTATTGTGAGGGTTAGTGGAATTCCTTCACTGAAGGGTTCTCAGTTGCCTCAGGTTCGTGAAAAATGCTATAGACAAATAATGCCCGGAGAAAAGGGGTTCATATACAGCGAATAATGGTAATACAAGGTACATGTGTCCCATGTAATAGTATAAATATATATATATTGTACTAAGCTCTACACCAGAAATAGAAAGTAGTCCCTCTGCCTTCTGTCTAGGTGCCCTGAGTTATGTCCTGTAAACTGTCACAGTGACCTAGACACACATGTGTAGTAGGGGAATATCCCTGCTGAGATGCCAGTGCTAGAGCACTCGTTTGCTGTGGAGTTGAACGCTATGTGAGCAGTTCTTACCTTCAATGAGCAGAAGTCTCTTTTTTCAGATTTCAATATCTCTGTGGGTATCTGGCAGAAATATGGAATACTCTTTACTGCTAAGACCCTGTACACCACTCCCACTAAAGGGGGCTTTACACGCTGCGACATCGCTAATGCGGAGTCGTTGGGGTCACGGAATTTGTGACGCACATCCGGCCGCATTAGCGATGTTGCTGCGTGTGATACCGATGAGCGATTTTGCATCGTTGCAAAAACGTGCAAAATCGCTCATCGGTGACATGGGTCTCCATTCTCGATTATCGTTACTGCAGCAGTAACGATGTAGTTCGTCGCTCCTGCGGTAGCACACATCGCTCCGTGTGACACCGCAGAAACGAGGAACCTCTCCTTACCTGCCTCCCAGCCGCTATGAGGAAGGAAGGAGGTGGGCGGGATGTTCCGGCCACTCATCTCCGCCCCTCCGCTGCTATTGGGCGGTCGCTCAGTGACGTCGCTGTGACGCCGCACGGACCGCCCCCTTAGAAAGGAGGCGGTTCGCCGGACACAGCGACGTCGCCGGGCAGGTAAGTATGTGTGACGGGTCTGGTCGGTGTTGTGCGGCATGGGCAGCGATTTGCCCGTGTCGCGCAACAGATGGGGGCGGGTACCCACACTAGCGATATCGGGACCGATATCGCAGTGTGTAAAGTAGCCTTTAGTCACATGACCAAGACTGTATCTGTGTCCCTACAACACACTTGAGACAAATGTGTGTGTGAGCCTGCATTGTGGGGTATATATAATATATTATAGAGCTGGGAAGGATCATTCTAAGCAGTGAGCTGTTCCAGTATTTGTAGGAAAATACCCAGTAGAAGCATCAAACACAGCACCAATACCTCCCATCAGTATTCCACCACAGTGCCATGTAACCCATGCCCTACACTCCCATCTACACCAATACTATACAGGCACAAACTAGTATATCTGACTAAAAGCCCCCAAAATATGAAGAACGGCCTATAGTTGAGTGTGGATATAAAATCTATGTGAGCAGAGCTAGAATAGAAATCACTGATCGCATTGAAGTCATTCTGACCATAAATCACCATGATATCAAGGTGAGGAGTTGTGTGTTACTGCTGGGAGGAAAGGGTTAACAGTGGAATATTAAGGTGCATTTCTGTGTGCAGTGTTACTAGTCAATGTAACAATTCAGTATGAGCTGCTCTTGGTGCCGGGGGAGGGAGATGCTCTCCTGAGCAAGATAGATGGGGAATGAACATGATATCTATATAGTGTAAGGCAGGGGGTCTCAAACCAGGTGATCATGTCTGATCAACTGGTTACATTATGTCTGATTACCTTGTCTAACAGTTTTTTCTCCCCTTTCTTTACCTTCCAGGTTCCCATAGTCACGTGAAATATCCCTGTTGCACTTGATTACGGCTCACTATTCACTATAGGATGTCTTATATCTAACATCACACTCTCACCCATCAGCACTCTATAGGTTTGTATAAGGTATGCGCTTACACATCCGGTCCTCCATAGGTATTTCCACTTATGTAACACTATCCCTATGATCACTCATAACTCATACCCTTGTAGTCAATTACAGCCTCCTCTCTCCCCCCCTCCCCTTCTCCCTTTCCATCTATAATTTTGCCAGTACAATATTAGTTTACATTAGGCACACACTCACATATTCCTTTCCTTAGTGATTTATTGTAATTCACATTCACATACAATTCTCTATGCCTGCCCCATTACTACATTCATACCTACTTGACCCTATCCTGATACCCCTTGTCTCACCTTGTTGGTCCCTACACCTGTTATCATGTCCTTTCCTGTGTCTGTCTTGTCACACAACACATTTTAGCATATAACTTGTGCTCCTTATTACCTGTCCTGCCTATTAGAATTATGTCCATTATGTCCATGCATGGCCCAATGAATCAAGTCTGTACTTCATATTCATGGTTTAAGCCTTTGGGTTCCAATGTGCCCAGAGTATATATCCAGAAAGATTCCCTTTCTTTGAGCTTCCTAATTCTATTGCCTCCTCTGCGTATGGCTTGGACATGTTCGATGACTTGGAATGTTAATTGGATCACTGTGTGATTATGCGTCACAAAATGGTGTGGGACTGGTAATAGAATCTGCTTACAATGTATTGTTGACTTGTGTTTAGCTCAAAGAAAGAGAATCTTTCTGGATATGTACTCTGGGCACATTAGAACCCAAGGGCTTAAACCGTGAATATGAAGTAAAGACTTGATTCATTGGGCCGTGCACCATGTCACCAAGTGTCCAATTGCATTGTCCAATGGCTCACAATGGTTATGCGTTTTCATTGGATGGATAATCGAAGCCATGTTTTTTTCCTTTCTGTTGGGTTTGTTGTGTGAGTAGCCTATAGGATTAAGTTGGTTACCGCAGGCAGTGGATTTAACTTCCTGTCTTTGGTCCAGTGGTAGATGGATTGTCTGGTCTATGAGCTGTTATTGGTTTGAATGCAGGTGAATGCCCATGGGCTGCTTATGACTGTGTAAAATAGTATTGATTCATGATGGATTTCAGACTACATGTAGATATCTTCAGTCTTTCTATCCACATCATTTAAATGAACATTATCCATGCAGCTTGAAATCCATCCAATAAGAGAAGCAACCTTGTACAACCAATCTGATAAGGGCACAGTATATCCTAAGGGAAGGTTATGGCGGATGCAGGAAGATGCGCACTACACCCTACCATGCTCAAACCAATGGTTATCAACCTGCTCAGGACTTTACCCCATATTCCAGATGTGGCCTTACAAGTGATTTATAGAGGGTTAACAATACGTTGGGATCACCGGATCTAATCTCCCTTTTTATACACCCTAAAATCTTGTTTGCTTTAGAATAAACAATAACATCATAAAGGTATAAGATGACGCCATTATTAGCGTCACCATACCGCTACTCTGCCTTCTAAAACGGTCTCTGCTCAAAACCAAACATGATGCATTGCAGGCGGAGCGCGATGAGTTGCAGCAAGAAACAGTAGTGGGTGTGGGTGATAACACACAGCCCAGCCTCGTCTCATCACAACGTGCAGTGGAGGACTATGACGAGGAGGAGGATGAAGACATGGAGCAAATCTCCGGCCAAATTGAGGATATGACATGCACACCAGTCATATCCTCGGTTCAGCGTGGCTGGCCAGAGGACAGGGTAGATGAGGAGGAGGAGGAGGAGGAGGAGGAGGACAGCATGTTCAGTCAACGTGTTGGTCAGGCTACTGAAGTCCTGGCTGTTAAGAGTCTGGCGCACATGGCTGACTTTATGGTAAGCTGCCTGTCTCGTGACCCTCGCGTTAAGAACATCTTGGCCGACAATCATTACTGGTTGGTAACACTGTTAGACCCACGCTACAAGGAGAACTTTATGTCTCTTATTCCCGAGGCGGAGAGGTCAACCAAAATGCAGCAGTTCCGGAAGGCCATAGTCACGGAAGTAGGCAAAGCATTCCCCTCACAAAACGCTAGCGGCATAGGTCAGGAATCAGTGGACAACCAAGGCGTACAGCCGAGAGAGGCACAAGTCCAATCCGCCAGAGGTAGGGGAACAGTCTTTAAGATGTGGGACAGTTTTCTCAGCCCCTCACGTACCACAGCCCCTGAGGTGCGGGGTAGTGCCACAAGAAATCCTAAGTTTGCCCAGATGCTCAAGGAGTACCTTGCAGATCGAACAACTGTACTCCGACATTCCTCTGTGCCTTACAATTATTGGGTATCCAAGGTGGACACGTGGCATGAATTGGCTCTCTACGCCTTGGAAGTCCTGGCCTGCCCTGCCGCTAGCGTTTTGTCAGAGCATGTTTTTAGTGCCGCAGGTGGAATCATTACAGATAAACGCACCCGCCTGTCAACTGAAAATGCTGACAGGCTGACTCTGATCAAGATGAACAAGGGTTGGATTGGGCCAGACTTCACCACACCACCAGCAAATGAGAGCGGAATTTAAAGTTTGTAACGGGAATTTGCCATGTACCTCCAGTCACCCATGGGTACACACTTCTGGACTTTGGATAATCGCTGGACTGCTCCTCCTTCTCCTCATGCGCCACCATGATGACCGTTACAAGAGTTAGGCCTTTGTTTCAGGTATACCCCCAGTGGTAAATTTTTTCGCCCATTCTTTGCAGAATGGACATTACAACGACAGGAGACCCGCTCCTTTGCAATGGGAACAATGTTTTGAGGCCCTCATGCACGTCTCTATGCAGGGACAACGTGGAGCCTCCCAATTTTTGGCTGCCCTGCCAAAGGGCTATACTATAATACACCCACTTCCTGACAATGGACACTTAATGTTTTGAGGCCCTCATGCACGTCTCTATCCAGGGACAACGTGGAGCCTCCCAATTTTTGGCTGCCCTGCCAAAGGGCTATACTACAAAAGACCCACTTCCTGACAATGGACACTTAATGTTTTGAGGCCCTCATGCACGTCTCTATCCAGGGACAACGTGGAGCCTCCCAATTTTTGGCTGCCCTGCCTAAGGGCTATACTATAATACACCCACTTCCTGACAATGGACACTTAATGTTTTGAGGCCCTCATGCACGTCTCTATCCAGGGACAACGTGGAGCCTCCCAATTTTTGGCTGCCCTGCCAAAGGGCTATACTACAAAAGACCCACTTCCTGACAATGGACACTTAATGTTTTGAGGCCCTCATGCACGTCTCTATCCAGGGACAACGTGGAGCCTCCCAATTTTTGGCTGCCCTGCCTAAGGGCTATACTATAATACACCCACTTCCTGACAATGGACACTTAATGTTTTGAGGCCCTCATGCACGTCTCTATCCAGGGACAACGTGGAGCCTCCCAATTTTTGGCTGCCCTGCCAAAGGGCTATACTATAATACACCCACTTCCTGACAATGGACACTTAATGTTTTGAGGCCCTCATGCACGTCTCTATCCAGGGACAACGTGGAGCCTCCCAATTTTTGGCTGCCCTGCCAAAGGGCTATACTACAAAAGACCCACTTCCTTCCAATGGGCACTTCAGGTTTACAGGCCCTCATGCACGTCTCTATCCAGGGACAACGTGGAGCCTCCCAATTTTTGGCTGCCCTGCCTAAGGGCTATACTATAATACACCCACTTCCTGACAATGGACACTTAATGTTTTGAGGCCCTCATGCATGTCTCTATCCAGGGACAACGTGGAGCCTCCCAATTTTTGGCTGCCCTGCCAAAGGGCTATACTACAAAAGACCCACTTCCTTCCAATGGGCACTTCAGGTTTACAGGCCCTCATGCACGTCTCTATCCAGGGACAACGTGGAGCCTCCCAATTTTTGGCTGCCCTGCCAAAGGGCTATACTACAAAAGACCCACTTCCTTCCAATGGGCACTTCAGGTTTACAGGCCCTCATGCACGTCTCTATCCAGGGACAACGTGGAGCCTCCCAATTTTTGGCTGCCCTGCCTAAGGGCTATACTATAATACACCCACTTCCTGACACTGGACACTTAATGTTTTGAGGCCCTCATGCACGTCTCTATCCAGGGACAACGTGGAGCCTCCCAATTTTTGGCTGCCCTGCCTAAGGGCTATACTACAATAGACCCACTTCCTTACAATGGGCACTTCAGGTTTACAGGCCATCATGCACGTCTGTATGCAGGGGCATTGGTGAACCTCACAATTTTGGACTGCCCTGGCAAAGGAAAATACTACAAAGACTCAGTTCCTCAAAATGGGCACATTAGACTCAGAGGCCTTTATGCACGTCTCTTCTCAGGGACATCGGAGTGCCACACAATGTTTTACGTAAAATCTTTCATGTATTGATCTCAAAAAGTAACATACATTAGCTCTATCTCACTATTGGGTATGTGCCCTTAACATTTCCGCTATGAAAAATCATTTTGGTGTCATTTTGGAAGGTTTTCTGGTGAGTCCGTAAAAATGGCGTAAAACGTGGACAAAATTATTCACAGCTGTGACTTTTGAGTGATAAATGCTTCAAGGGGTCTTCCCCATGCTGTTGCCATGTCATTTGAGCACTCTTCGGAGACTTTTGTGCCATTTTTAGGGTTTCTACATGCTGCCGGTGGTCATTTCACAAAAATACTCGGGTCTCCCATAGGATAACATTGGGCTCGGTGCTCGGGCCGAGTACACGAGTATCTTGGGAGGCTCGGCCCGAGCTTCGAGCACCCGAGCTTTTTAGTACTCGCTCATCACTACTAATAAACCTAAAAAATAAAAATAAATTGAATAAAAATCATGAATGTTGTGTTATAACAGGAAATTCGGTGTAAGAATGAATATCCGGGATGAGAGTTCAGCGAATGAGTTATAGAAATTGTTACAAAAAGGAGTGTGTACGGTTTATGCGTAAATTTTCAGAATGCGTACATGAAAATTATATGTATGTGAGAATGTCCCCCATGCTTTGTAAAAAGTTATTTATGAAAATGTAAATAAAATATATAAAAATGCCTAATTATTTATAATTTATGAGAAAGATATATATGTATGGAAGAATGTTATAAGGTGTCCAAGAACCATAAAGAAAAAGGGTGCATATATAATGTTAGAGGTCTAGAGTTCCACCAGGCTATATCACCCCTAAAGAAATAGAAAGAAGACCTTACTACCTGTGTACCCCAAAAAAAGCTATATTTCTTAGCCAGGATTATGGTGGAGATATGCACAAGTGAAATAAGAATATAAAGTAATACAATAAGATTATAAAACCAATATGTGTGCATTCATGCACCACCCGGTACGCTACCCTTGCCAAATTGTTCACTCTAGATCCCCACACGATCCATGAAGCCGTTCCCCCGGTCACACCGCCTGCTGCCGGTTCCCACTCATCCCTGGGGGAGTTAGGCGAGTGGTATCGAGAGCTACATGTCGGCACTGATGATACCCCCATACACCACAAGGAAGGGGTATACCGGGTGGTACAGGAGTATGAGCGGGTTTTTAGCAAGCACCCTCTAGATTTTGGGCAGATTAAAGGGGTTCAACACCACATCCCTACCGGTACACACTCCCCTATTAAAGAGAGATACAGGCCTATTCCCCCTGCGCACTACCAATGCGCCAAAGACATGTTGAGGAACATGAAGGAGGCAGAGGTTATTAGGGACAGCTGTAGTCCCTGGGCCGCTCCGTTGGTGCTGGTTAAGAAGAAGGATGGCACCATGCGGATGTGTGTGGATTACCGGAAGATTAACCAGATAACGCATAAGGATGCTTACCCTCTGCCCCGCATCAAAGAGTCCCTGGCCTCGCTGAGAACCGCTAACTACTTCTCCACCCTTGACCTCACCAGCGGGTACTGGCAGGTGGCCGTGGCACCGGAAGACCGAGAGAAGACTGCCTATGGGACCGTTTTGCTGTACTTGGATGATGTGATTGTGTACTCACAGACGTATGAAGCCCACCTGGAGCACCTAGCCGAGGTGTTCGCGTCCCTTGCCAAGTATGGGATGAAGTTGAAGCCCTCAAAGTGTCATCTGCTGAAACCCAGAGTGCAGTACCTAGGACATGTGGTTGGTGCGGAAGGTGTCGCCCCCAACCCCGAGAAGATCACCGCCATCCAAGACTGGCCGAGACCGACCACAGTGAGGGAAGTGAGGCAGTTTCTGGGCCTGGTGGGATATTACCGTCGCTTCATTAAGGGGTACACAAAGATGGCTGCCCCCATGCAAGACCTCCTCGTAGGACAGACCAAGGGTGGTAGATCCCTAGTAGCCCCATTGGTGTGGGAAGAAAAGCATGAGGAATCCTTCCGCCAGCTGAGAACAGCCCTGACCGGAGAGGAAATCCTAGCGTACCCTGACTACAGCCGCCCATTCATCCTCTACACCGACGCCAGCAATGTGGGCTTGGGGGCTGTTCTATCCCAGGTCCAAGACAGAAGGGAAAAGGTAATAGCTTATGCTAGCCGAAAACTCCGACCGACTGAGAGGAACCCTGAGAACTACATCTCCTTCAAGCTTGAGCTCTTGGCACTGGTGTGGGCTATCACCGAGCGTTTCCGCCATTACCTGGCAGCAGCCAAGTTCACCGCGTACACAGACAATAACCTGCTGACCCATCTAGATACGGCCAAGCTGGGCGCGTTGGAGCAGCGGTGGGTGACCAGGTTAGCCAACTACGATTTCACCATCAAGTACCGGGCCGGCCGTACCAACGTCAATGCCAATGCACTCTCCCGGATGCCCCACCTGTCGGAAGAGGGGCCAGAGGATGATGACCTCGAAGAGATCGAGTTGCCTGCATTTCACCGGCCATTCACTGAGAAGGTGCACGTCTACCAACAACGGGTGAACCTGGATCCGCTGCCCCGACAGGACTGGCAGGAAGCTCAGGACCAGGCACCTGCTGTCCGCCTGGTCAAGACTCTAGTGGAACAGGGTTCTGCTGGGATAGACCCTGCTGCCCCTGCCGAAGCCCAACGTCTGTGGCAAGAACGGACCCGGCTATACCTACACCAGGGGAAGTTGTATCGCGAGCTGATTAATCCAAAGACTCACGAGAAGATCCGCCAGCTGGTGATTCCCCAGGCTAAAGTGCCCACCGTCCTGCAAGCATACCATGATGGTGCAGTGCACTTCGGGTGGAAGAAGCTAGAGATGTTGTTAAGAGAGCGGTTCTATTGGAGTGGAATGCGGGAATCTGTGGAGGCCTGGTGCCGAGAATGTGGCCCTTGCGCATTGAGAAGGAAGGACGAGGCCAGCCAGAAGGCACCCCTACACCCGATCATTACACACCAACCGCTGGAGCTGGTTGCCCTTGACCATGTAAAGCTCACCCCCAGCCGAAGTGGGTACACCTACGCTCTGACCATCGTAGACCACTACTCGAGGTTCCTGGTGGTTGTCCCAGTTAAGGACTTAACCGGCCGCACCGCTGCTAAGGCTTTCCAGGCTTATTTCTGTTGACCGCATTGGTACCCGGAGAGGGTGCTTACCGACCAGGGTCCGGCCTTTGAAGCAGAGGTATTCCAGGAATTCTGCCAGTTGTACGGCTGCAAGAAAATCCGGACCACGCCTTACCACGCCCAAACCAATGGCATTTGTGAAAAGATGAACCACTTGGTCCTGGGCCTCCTCAAGACGTTACCACTGGAAGAGCGGAACCTGTGGCTGGAGAAGCTACCTGACCTGGTCGATATGTACAACAACATCCCTTCCAGCTCTACGAAATGCACTCCAGCATACCTGATGAGAGCTCGTCCCGGCCGGCTACCAGTGGATCTGGAAATGGGCTTGGAAGCTTCAGAAGCACTCCTGTCGACAGCTGAATGGGACACTCGGCGGAGGACACAGTACCGACAGGTCCAGGAGTATGTTGAAAAGAACTTGTGCCGGAGTCGGGGACAACAGGAGCAGTGCTTCAACAAGAAGGCGCCTGCCGGTTCCTTCCAACCTGGGGATGTAGTGCTGAAGCGGAAAAGAAGGGCCCACAAGCTGGATGATCAATGGGAAAAAACCCCGTATGTAGTCCAGCCCACAGGATGGGAGAATGGGAAGGCCTACCAGATCAGCCGTGACCAGGGGGGGACTTTGGCCACGGTTTCCCGAGACCACCTGAAGAAGTGCCCACCAGCATTGAGAGTAGCGGATGAGGCTCCAGTTCCCAGTCCAGTGGAGAAGGAAAAAGAGGTAATCCACACCATGATGGGTGATTTTCCAGCAGACTGGCCTACACAGAACGGTGCGGTGATCCTTCCAGTGATACTGTTCCCACAACCCGTGGATGAAGAAATGATGGAAACGGTTAACCGCGAGCCAGTGCCCAGGGATGTACCTGTACCCAGCTCCCCTACGCCTCCGCCTGCCCCACATGATAGCAGGGAGGAGGAACTGACTGTTCCCTCTGCCCCACTGCCTGTCACCACTGACACCGGACCCCGAAGGTCCACTCGCTCCAACCTAGGTAGACCCCCACTTAGGTACAGGGAAACTACTCTTTAAAAGGGGGGGGCTTTATGTGTTGAGTGTACCAGTTTGAAAGTTTTAAATGATAAGTAAAGATGATCAACCTCTATAAATCACTTGTAAGGCTACATCTGGAATATGGGAACCAGTTTTGGGCTCCACATTTTAAAAAGGACATTCAGAAGTTAGAGTCAGTTCAAAGGTGGGCAACTAGACTACTACAAGGAATGGAAGGCCTCCCATATGATGACAAGTTGAAAAAGTTATTAAGTGATTATTGGCTGCAATGGGGCTTTCTGGCTGGTGCCAGCCTCTCTTCTTAGCACACAGGAACCACAATCCCTACACCATGCTTCAATGGATTCTCTCATCCCAGCCCAGTAAAACTACATATTTTACACAGTCATAAGCAGCCCATGGGCATTCACCTGCATTCAAACCAATAACAGCTCATAGACCAGACAATCCATCTACCACTGGACCAAAGACAGGAAGTTAAATCCACTGCCTGCGGTAACCAACTTAATCCTATAGGCTACTCACACAACAAACCCAACAGAAAGGAAAAAAACATGGCTTCGATTATCCATCCAATGAAAACGCATAACCATTGTGAGCCATTGGACAATGCAATTGGACACATGGTGACATGGTGCACGGCCCAATGAATCAAGTCTTTACTTCATATTCACGGTTTAAGCCCTTGGGTTCTAATGTGCCCAGAGTACATATCCAGAAAGATTCTCTTTCTTTGAGCTAAACACAAGTCAACAATACATTGTAAGCAGATTCTATTACCAGTCCCACACCATTTTGTGACGCATAATCACACAGTGATCCAATTAAGATTCCAAGTCATCGAACATGTCCAAGCCATACGTAGAGGAGGCAATAGAATTAGGAAGCTCAAAGACAGGGAATCTTTCTGGATATATACTCTGGGCACATTGGAACCCAAAGGCTTAAACCATGAATATGAAGTACAGACTTGATTCATTGGGCCATGCATGGACATAATGGACATAATTCTAATAGGCAGGACAGGTAATAAGGAGCACAAGGGATATGCTAAAATGTGTTGTGTGACAAGACAGACACAGGAAAGGAGATGATAACAGGTGTAGGGACCAACAAGGTGAGACAAGGGGTATCAGGATAGGGTCAAGTAGGTATGAATGTAGTAATGGGGCAGGCATAGAGAATTGTATGCGAATGTGAATTACAATAAGTCACTAAGGAAAGGAATATGTGAGTGTGTGCCTAATGTAAACTAATATTGTACTGGCAAAATTATAGATGGAAAGGGAGAAGGGGAGAGGGGAGAGAGGAGGCTGTAATTGACTACAAGGGTATGAGTTATGAGTGATCATAGGGATAGTGCTACATAAGTGGAAATACCTATGGAGGACCGGATGTGTAAGCGCATACCTTATACAAACCTATAGAGTGCTGATGGGTGAGAGTGTGATGTTAGATATAAGACATCCTATAGTGAATAGTGAGCCGTAATCAAGTGCAACAGGGATATTTCACGTGACTATGGGAACCTGGAAGGTAAAGAAAGGGGAGAAAAAACTGTTAGACAAGGTAATCAGACAAACATGACAAATAAAAAACAAGGAAGAATGGAACTCCATACATACTGGAGCCATATATAGTGTGAACACGAAAAAGAACCGGGCGTTAGAAAAAATGTGCACGGCCCAATGAATCAAGTCGGTTCTTCATATTCATGGTTTAAGCCCTTGGGTTCCAACGTGCCCAGAGTATATATCCAGAAAGATTCCCTTTCTTTGAGCTTCCTAATTCTATCGCCTCCTCTGCGTATGGCTGGGACATGTTCGATGACTTGGAATCTTAATTGGGCCACTGTGCGATTATGCGTCACAAAATGGTGTGGGACTGGTAATAGAATCTGCTTACAACGTATTGTTGACTTGTGCTTAGCACAAAGAAAGGGAATCTTTCTGGATATGTACTCTGGACACATTAGAACCCAAGGGCTTAAACCGTGAATATGAAGTACAGACTTGATTCATTGGGCCGTGCACCATGTCACCATGTGTGCAATTGCATTGTCCAATGGCTCACAATGGTTATGCGTTTTCATTGGATGGATAATCGAAGCCATGTTTTTTTCCTTTCTCTTGGGTTTGTTGTGTGAGTAGACTATAGGATTAAGTTAGTTACCGCAGGCAGTGGATTTAGCTTCCTGTCTTTGGTCCAGTGGTAGATTGATTGTTTGGTCTATGAGCTGTTATGGGTTTTAATCCAGGTGAATGCCCATGGGCTGCTTATAACTGTGTGAAATATGTAGTTTTACTGGGCTGGGATGAGAGAATCCATCGAAGCATGGTGTAGGGATTGTGGTTCCTGTGTGCTAAGAAGAAAGGCTGGCACCAGCCAGAAAGCCCCATTACAGCCAATAATCAACCGCTAGCCGCTGGAACTCGTTGCTCTAGATCATGTCAAACTCACACCAAGCAGGAATAGATACATTAGCCCACCATCCCACCCAAAGAGCAACTTCTGCTGCGCAGCTGGCTTTCTAGGCAGCAGCGCTATCGTGATGTCAGCGGGGGACATTGTGACAAGCCAGTGTTCCGTCACTTCATGTTGTGCACTGTTCAAACGGAAAATACATCAACAGGCAGACTACAGAAAAGCTTACTAACAAAGGTTAGAGAGGGGCTTTCTCAGAGGGCTTTTTACAGTTTGTCTATTCCCAATTAGCCGTTTAAGTATGCTTAATGAAAGTACTAATTCTTTCATAGGCCGCCCATTCTTAGTATTTGACGTTCCTTATATTGCGGTATCAGGCTTCGCAGCAGGTTGCAAAACATTCATCACCCATGACTGTCCCCAATTGGGCTCAGAAGCTAAATGTCTATCATGACCTCTCTTTTTGAAAGTCCAAGAGCAAGCAAACTCTTCCTCCAGGAGAGGGAGCCAACAGATCACTAAAGACATCATCATTGCTCAAAGAAAACACCGAAAAACAATGGAAGCTTTAATTGGAGTGGAATCTGATAGACAGCACCTGATGCCAAGTCTGCATCTTCTAACACCTGCAGTCACTGCAGCAGCTGAATCCAATGTGTCCAAAAGGGATCTATTCTATTCAATTGCAAATGATCTAGATAAGACTGAGAATAAGATACTGCACGGGACATAGCAGAGTTGGTCAAGTTGAGTGGAGATGAGTTTGCTATTTGGCACAGCTTTTGCATCAATAAAGCAAGTAAAAGGTGTGAAAGATAAAAAAAAGGGTGAAAGTGTGAAAAGTGAATTGGCCAAATTGAGGTGCATATAAAGTTTTTGCTTTCTTTCAATTCACTAATGGGGCTCATTTGAATCAGGTGAATTGAGTTCTGCTTTTGGAAACTGGGTTAAGAAGGGGTGCACCGGTCCTGGAGGTACTGCAATACCAGGTCAATGCGTGGAGTGGACAGAGCAAGATTTTTTCCATCTCCTTGTTCTAAAAATCCATTTAATATATGGTCCCCAGAGAGGGGACGTATCAGATATTAAACTGATAAGAACAGATTTAATTTTTTTTTTTTTCTGTTTATCAGTAGGACTTCAAAATAACAAAGGTGATCGCCTCCCGTTGCCTGGGAACCGTCCAGGCACAAGAGGGCTATGTGTCACCAGAAGGCGCACACACTTCCTCAAGGCCGGCAGACGTGCAATCCCAGGCACCTTCCAGTACCGACCAAGGTAGCGTCCTCCGAAACTACACTTGATCTTAGCCAAAAGGCTGAGAAGCTATAACCCGAATTGGTTACGGCCTTGAGTGGCACCCTGGCCTATACCGGACACATCTTAGGGAGAGGGAGACAAACCCACGCCTACAGAAGACATTTTGTCACCCAAGCCAACCCTTGAAAAGGCTGTTTTGCAGAGCAAAAACAAGAAGAATGATGCTTTTTGCAGCCGCCGCCCACTGCAATTAATCTGAATAACTCCTCCTCCTCCAAGCACCTCCCCTCCCCCTTGCAGTCTTTCCAATTCATGATACAAAAAGACGGACGGACAGGACAGGACAGGACAGGCTGCCTGACTTTCCGTCACTGCCACCCTTTGCCATCCTTGCCCGTAGAAAGCCCTTTCATCATCCCCAAACCCTAATCTTTTCCCTTCCCTTCCCAGCTGCGTCTCACTCCCTTTCATTAGGAAGTGAGCGCAGCCTTTTCTCCGTTCTGCACATGCGCGACGTTAAACACAAATGCGCAGGCGTGCGTTCCATTAGCCTCACTGCATTCCACTCCCATACAGGAAGTGGGCGCAGCTATTACTACGGTCGCACATAAAAGAACCCACGGCCACCACTGCACACAGCTGACTCCACCACAGGACACCCACTTCTACACCAACGCAGGTAAGACAGGATCGGCACCTCTATGCTCCCGTTACAATCAGGCTCAGTCACCATGTGATAACGCTCTCAACTCTTTAGTTGCAGGCTCCCCTTGCTTCACCTCCACTGGCTGTGCTGCCATTTCCTCTCCCACCTGGAAGGTATACTTTATTCCACTATTTTCCTGTTTCTCTCTTCCCCCTTTTCCCATAACCTACTTTTATCTGCATTTGTGGGGTATCTATATGCTATTTACATCATAGTTTTATTCATTAATATGGAAGGGAAGAGTGCCCATGAGAGTGTTGAACTGCGGAGAGCAAGAGATTAAGCTGCTCCGATTTGCCACCATTGATAAGCTGTTCTCAGTAGATACACATGCTATCCAAACAGCAGCATCCACCATTGCTTCAGCCCACCCATTCAGTGACAGCTCACCAAGTCAGCCAGAGGAGTGGTGTAAGGAATTACACGTAGGCACTGACTCCACACCTTCACATCACAAGAAGGGGGTCTACAGGCTAGTGCAAGAATACGAGCAAGTCTTCAGCAAACATCCGCTAGACTTTTGAAGAATAAAAGGGGTCAAACACTACATCCCCACAAGTGCACACCCACCCATCAAAGAGAGATATAAGCCAAAACTACCTGCACATTACCAGTGTACCAAGGACATGTTGAGCAACATGAAGGAGGCTGGGGTTATCCGTGACAGTTGTAGCCTCTGGGCAGCTCCGTTGGTCCTGTTAAAGAAGAAGGACAGCACCACTCCCCTGTATTGAGGAATAGCTAGCTGCATTGAGAACTGCAAATTATTTTTCTACCCTTGATCTCACTAGTCGCTATTGGCAAGTGTCCGTTGCTGAGGCAGACCGGGAGAAGACCGCCTTTGCCACCCCGATGGGTCTCTGCGAGTTCAAAAGCATGCCCTTCGAGCTGTGCAATTTGCCAGGAACCTTCCAGAGGCTGATGGAATGCTGCTTGGGACACCGAAACTTTGAAACGGTACTGCTATACCTTTATGATGTTATTGTTTATTCTAAAGCAAACAAGATTTTAGGGTGTATAAAAAGGGAGATTAGATCCGGTGATCCCAACGTATTGTTAACCCTCTATAAATCACTTGTAAGGCCACATCTGGAATATGGGGTAAAGTCCTGAGCAGGTTGATAACCATTGGTTTGAGCATGGTAGGGTGTAGTGCGCATCTTCCTGCATCGGTAAAAGCTGCAGAAGTCCTTGAAGATTTCCGCTTCAAAGGCAGTGCCTTGATCTGTGAGGACTCTCTCTGAGTAGCCATGAGGTCTGCATAAGTGTGCTTGGAAGACCTTCGCTGCAGTATGGGCCATTAGATCTTTGACTTGTACCACAACCATAAATCTCGAGTAGTTGTCTACCATCGTAAGTGCATACGTGAGCTCGCCTCGATATTCTGCAACAAAACTCCCTTTTTCGATTTCAGTTTCAGCAAACACTCCTCTTCCTGTAGAAAATATTTATCATTACCTAAGACAGTCATTCTAATGCATGACAATATTAAGGCAATTTAGTTAAAACTTGTTTTAACTCACCTTTAAGGGGATTGATGTATTTCATGGTCAATCCAGGTTTGTCAGTGATGGCACTGACATAATGTATGGCGTCTTTTTCGGGCGTTATCCTTTGCCTTTTCATTGTGAAAATCCAGTTGCCTATATCAAAGCAAATTCTACTACTTGTAAAGTATGCAGAAAATGAAATGTAGAACATATAACATCAACTGCTTAGGAACGCATCATAGGTTAGTACTTAAAAGGATATTGTCATGTTCTAGTCATAATGCAAGCTGGACATTTTTCATGTTACCCTGTAATCGCCGGCCTGTTCTAATGCTCACAAGCCAAGATATAGGCTCAGCTGCTAAGGCTTCCCTCTGCCTTCTGAATGAAACTTGAATATGTCTGGCTCACTGTGTATATAGCAGGTGCTCAGAAAAAATAAGAGTCAATTCAATAGAAATAGCTCTGGCACACTATAGTGATCAATAACGTAAGAAAAGAACTCTTGGAATGCTGAAAATTCTTTATTTGTGCAAAAGGATAATTCATCCAACGTTTCGACCTTGTTTTTAGGTCTTTATCAAGGATAAAGTTATCTAAGATCATAAAGGGTTACAAAACCATATAAACACGTAATTAGTACATAGTACAACATAACAGTACAATATATTGCTACTTGAGAGTACAATGGGTCAAATAACCATGATGCACATACAAAAAATTTTTCCAAAGCCATAGTGAAAACATTTGTACTGAGGAAAGAAAATTTCCACATGACCTATCTGGAGAAACATTCTGGATCAAACAACCAAAAATAGTCAAGCAGGTAAATACACACCTATATGGATAACAGGATGATATGTGTTCAATTGTATAGCGTCATTGCCATTAAGGTACAAATGGAAAACTTGCAATCCTATATAGTGAAGGAAATGAACACATATCATATCAAAGAACACAGGAACATGGGTGTGAGAAAAACCTCAATGTTTATACTTTGTTCTTTATAATGGTGTGAACATGTATATGTCTCAGTACCTTATGCACTTGAGAATTCTAGTGAGTAGATGATGAAAGCCTATTTCAGAACTGGAATCGGTAAATAATTGTAGGTGGAATCTAAATGAAAAGATGGTACAAGTGTTATCATGACACGTGGGCTATAACACAATGGACCGTGTGACAAAGAAGAAAGGAGAGAAAGAAGAGGAAGAAAATGCAACTACCTGTAACATTACGTGATAGTCACTGGTAAGTATCACTTGACAATTCAAGTGAAAAAGGATTCCTTTATTAAAGGGTTCTCAGTCGCCTCAGGATCATGAAATACTAGGGTAAATGATATGAGAATGGGTAAGAAGCACCACTAAAGGAAATATGAGATGCAGGACATATATCTATAAACCCCTGAACTACATGATAGAAATAAAAAGAAGAAAAAAGAAAAAAAAGAAGAAAGAAGAAGAACACATAGAATGCGGAAAGAGAATGGGTACAACTACCTGAGTTACTGCAGGGAGGCCCCTGGTTGGTATTGTGAGGGTTAGTGGAATTCCTTCACTGAAGGGTTCTCAGTTGCCTCAGGTTCGTGAAAAATGCTATAGACAAATAATGCCCGGAGAAAAGGGGTTCATATACAGCGAATAATGGTAATACAAGGTACATGTGTCACATGTAATAGTATATATATATATATTGTACTAAGATCTACACCAGAAATAGAAAGTAGTCCCTCTGCCTTCTGTCTAGGTGCCCTGAGTTATGTCCTGTAAACTGTCACAGCGACCCAGACACACATGTGTAGTAGGGGAATATCCCTGCTGAGATGCCAGTGCTAGAGCACACGTTTGCTGTGGAGTTGAACGCTATGTGAGCAGTTCTTACCTTCAATGAGCAGAAGTCTCTTTTTTCAGATTTCAATATCTCTGTGGGTATCTGGCAGAAATATGGAATACTCTTTACTGCTAAGACCCTGTACACCACTCCCACTAAAGGGGGCTTTACACGCTGCGACATCGCTAATGCGGAGTCGTTGGGGTCACGGAATTTGTGACGCACATCCGGCCGCATTAGCGATGTTGCTGCGTGTGACACCGATGAGCGATTTTGCATCGTTGCAAAAACGTGCAAAATCGCTCATCGGTGACATGGGTCTCCATTCTCGATTATCGTTACTGCAGCAGTAACGATATAGTTCGTCGCTCCTGCGGCAGCACACATTGCTCCGTGTGACACCGCAGAAACGAGGAACCTCTCCTTACCTGCCTCAAAGCCGCTATGAGGAAGGAAGGAGGTGGGCGGGATGTTCCGGCCACTCATCTCCGCCCCTCCACTGCTATTGGGCGGTCGCTCAGTGACGTTGCTGTGACGCCGCACGAACCGCCCCCTTAGAAAGGAGGCGGTTCGCCGGTCACAGCGACGTCGCCGGGCAGGTAAGTATGTGTGACTGGTTCTGTTCGGTGTTGTGCAGCATGGGCAGCAATTTGCCCGTGTCGCGCAACAGATGGGGGCGGGTACCCACACTAGCGATATCAGGACCGATATCGCAGTGTGTAAAGTAGCCTTTAGTCACATGACCAAGACTGTATCTGTGTCCCTACAACACACTTGAGACAAATGTGTGTGTGAGCCTGCATTGTGGGGTATATATAATATATTATAGAGCTGGGAAGGATCATTCTAAGCAGTGAGCTGTTCCAGTATTTGTAGGAAAATACCCAGTAGAAGCCTCAAACACAGCACCAATACCTCCCATCAGTATCCCACCACAGTGCCATGTAACCCATGCCCTACACTCCCATCTACACCAATACTATACAGGCACAAACTAGTATATCTGACTAAAAACCCCCAAAATATGAAGAACGGCCTATAGTTGAGTGTGGATATAAAATCTATGTGAGCAGAGCTAGAATAGAAATCACTGATCGCATTGAAGTCATTCTGACCATAAATCACCATGATATCAAGGTGAGGAGTTGTGTGTTACTGCTGGGAGGAAAGGGTTAACAGTGGAATATTAAGGTGCATTTCTGTGTG
The DNA here is from genome assembly GCF_048569485.1 of Anomaloglossus baeobatrachus. Lineage (NCBI taxonomy): Eukaryota > Metazoa > Chordata > Amphibia > Anura > Aromobatidae > Anomaloglossus > Anomaloglossus baeobatrachus. Next base: position 69,194 of record NW_027442170.1, on the reverse strand, counting down.
CAGTGTTACTAGTCAATGTACAAATTGTCTCTCCAGTAAAGGAGACAAACTCTAGCACAGCGCCACCTATTGGAAGTAGCGATCCTAAAAGTCACAAGTGGATTTTCAACAATCCATTGCAATATGACTCAGGATATATAAGCCAGATCAGAATCCCAATTTGCAGACACGGTGTTTCGGGGTGCTTGCCCCTCGTCAGTGCAAAGTATGGGGGTGTCAATGTAGTCATTGTAACAATTCAGTATGAGCTGCTCTTGGTGCCGGGGGAGGGAGATGCTCTCCTGAGCAAGATAGATGGGGAATGAACATGATATCTATATAGTGTAAGGCAGGGGGTCTCAAACTCGGCTGGGTGTATGGGCCGCACAGAGGAAAAAAATAATGTGGGGGGCTGCATTCTTTGCAGGACAAAGTGACATTTTTATTGGTACCATATATATATTTTTTTTTCACACACCTTTGGATGACTGATTTTCAACATTTTTCACTTGTTTATTATAACAAATGTGCACATTCTTTGGTTAAATCTAAAAAAAAAAAATTGATGTTAAAAAAAAGTTATGCCTTATTTTGTTTTTTTTACAGTTTATCCCTTTCTTTTAACTAATAGTGTTACAATTATGACGCTAGCGTTTTGTGAAGGGAATGCTTTGCCTACTTCCGTGACTATGGCCTTCCAGAACTGCTGCATTTTGGCTGACCTCTCCGCCTCGGGAATAAGAGACATAAAGTTCTCCTTGTAGCGTGGGTCTAACAGTGTTACCAACCAGTAATGATTGTCGGCCAAGATGTTCTTAACGCGAGGGTCACGAGACAGGCAGCTTACCATAAAGTCATCCATGTGCGCCAGACTCTTAACAGCCATCACTTCAATATCCAGACCAACACGATGACTGAACATGCTGTCCTCCTCCTTCTCCTCCTCCTCCTCCTCATCTACCCTGTCCTCTGGCCAGCCACGCTGAACTGAGCATATGACTGGTATGCATGTCATATCCTCAATTTGGTCGGAGAGTTGCTCCATGTCTTCATCTTCCTCCTCGTCATAGTCCTCCACTGCACGTTGTGATGAGACGAGGCTGGGCTGTGTGTTATCACCCACACCCACTACTGTTTCTTGCTCCAACTCATCGTGTTCCGCCTGCAATGCATCATGTTTGGTTTTGAGCAGAGACCGTTTTAGAAGGCAGAGAAGCGGTATGGTGACGCTAATAATGGCGTCATCGCCGCTCACCATCTTGGTGGAGTCCTCAAAGTTTTGGAGGATGGTACATAGGTCGGACATCCATCTCCACTCCTCAGGTGTTATGTGTGGAGTTTGACCCATTTCCCGATGGCTTAGGTGATGCAGGTACTCAACAACTGCCCTCTTCTGCTCACATATCCTGATCAACATGTGCAGAGTTGAATTCCAATGCGTGGGGACATCACACACCAGTCTGTGAGCCGGAAGATGCAAATGACGCTGAAAGCCGGCAAGGCCGGCTGAAGCAGTAGGTGACTTTCGAAAATGTGCAGACAGGCGGCGAACTTTTACCAGCAGATCAGACAGCTCTGGGTATGAGTTTAGAAACCGCTGAACCACGAGGTTGAGCACATGGGCCACGCATGGAACATGTGTCAGCTGGCCTCGCCTCAAAGCCGCCACCAGGTTCCGGCCATTGTCACACACAACCTTTCCTGGCTTTAGGTTCAGAGGTGTGAGCCAGTGATCTGCATGCTGTTTTAGAGCTGTCCACACCTCTTCTGCATTGTGGGGTTTGTCACCTATGCAGATTAGCTGCAGCACAGCCTGTTGCCGCTTCGCCGAGGCAGTGCTGCAGTGCTTCCAGCTTGGGACTGGTGTGGAGGGTAAAGTGGATGAGGATGCGCAGGAGGAGGAGGAGGCTGAAGAGCATGACATTCCGGAGCTGTAGAGTGTGGGTGAAACCCTGACTGAGGTAGGGCCTGCAAACCTTGGTGTGGGAAGGACTTGTTCCGTTCCTCGCTCAAACTGGGTCCCAGCTGGGCTGGGCTGGGTCCCTACCCGGCTGGGTAGGGCGTTGTGGGGGGTTTGTCTATCTCCGTTTGAGGTGAGTTTGTTTAAGTTAGCCTTTTCTTTGGCGTTTTTTGGAGCCCTGCGGGTTGGGGAGTTGGTATCGCCCAGTAAGGCGTTCCCCGGGGGCTTGGATTGGGGTGACATTATGTCAGTGGAAAACGGAGTTGAATTTTGGATTAGGAAATCGAAAACTGATCAGAGAGGTGTGGGTAGACTAGTCCGTTTAGGGATGGTTGTGGCATCTGATATGTGCCCGTTCAAGTGTCTCGGGAATTTTCAACAGATCCGTCCGAAGGTGGATGGCCCCTTATTACATATATCTTTTTATCGAGATACCAATTTGTGAGTGTTTTTAGGGCATGTTTGAAGTCGTTGGGGTTAGATCCGAAGTCTTTCGGATTGGGGCAGCGACGGAGGCCTCTATATGCGGCCTACCGGAGGAGACAGTTAAGCAGATTGGTAGGTGGAAGTCGCAGCGCTTTAAGTCGTATGTACGTCCCCAGGTGGTTGTTGGCAATTGAGGGGAAAAGGGGGGGGTATTAGGGTATTAGGGTAGCAATGGGGGGGGTGAGAGTGTGTGTTTTTTGTCAATTTGGTTTGGTGAGGCAATAAAATGGTGTCGTCTGTACATTTTGTATTGCAGAAGCACCCCCCCTTCCTTCCCTGGTCTGGATCCTTGGCCACTCTTATGTGTATTGGGGAGCCCGACGAGCGGACGCGAGATGGAACTGGAGACAGCTAGGTTTTGAGAAGGACCTGGCTCTCGTGCGATGGCTCGGTGTTCGGGGGTTAGGGTGCAGGAGGTGCATAGATACGCCCGGTTGGACAGACCTCCTGACATCTTAGTGTTGCATGCCGGGGGGAATGATTTGGGTGGGCGTCCTTTTCGAATCTTGATAAAGGACATCAAACATGATTTGTTACGGTTATGGGCGTCGTTTCCAGGTCTAACGATAGTCTGGTCAGAGATAGTAGCGAGAAAGAGTTGGCAGAAAGCGCGGTCAGTTGACAGGTTGAACAAGGCGCGGGCGAAGGTTAATAGGGCGATCTCGAAGTTTGTTAGTCGGAACGGGGGTATAGCAATACGGCATGTTGAGTTGGAAAGGACGGAAGAGGAATTTTGGTTGGCTGACGGGGTACACCTTAATGCGGTGGGAACTGACTTATGGGCTCTTGGCTTGCAGGGAGGTATTGAGAGGGCCCTTTGCTTGCGGGGGTCTCAGGCACTTGAAGGGTTTCAAGGTGCCTTCGTTGTGGTGTTGTTTATTGGTGGGTCCTTGAAGTTGGTTTAAAATTGGTTCGGGGATTCATCCGGGTATGGATCCCCTCATTGGCAGAATTGATGGTCCCCTGGTGATTTTGGGGGGGAACCCCGACGGGGTATGTCGGGGCCCCTGGGGGTGTGGTTGGGGTTGACGGAGGATTAACCCTTATAATTTGGTGCTCCTGAGCCAGTGTGGGTAACGGCTGGGAGCAAGTTGAGGTTTTTTATTGCTCGGTTATGGGAATCACCAGGGTTTTGGTAGCTTCAAGGACCTTACCACATTGCAAATTTAATTGGTTATGTATTCTTGTTAATAAAATGGCTGCTATGGCCAAAATTATCCAAAGATAAATTTGTGTCTGTGTAATTACTTTTAAATAAGAAATGGGAATGGAGGTGTGGGGTATGAAAGGAAGACCGGAGTCAACAATTCCAGGGTCAAGCATGTTTATTTGCGTAAGCTTCGTTCCAGGGTAGAAAGGGTAAGAGTTCCTTTCAGAATTCGAAGTGGTCAGACTGTACGGACCACCAAGAACTGCAGGAGAGCTTGAACATCTTCCCATGGATTTGCGACATCCTCCCTCATCAGTTACGTAGGTAAGCAGGTTCTCAGCATTGCAGCCCATTTGTTGTCTTAAGTTAGTTAAGCGGGGTTAACTAACCTGTCAGTTCAGCCTCAGGTCTAAAGCAGAGGCCTGGACTCCACTCCTTACTCCTCACTCCACAACTCTCCTTAAAAACAACTGACTCCTTTTTCCTGCCCCGGGGTCTCCAGACCCCTAGGTGGGCGTTTCCTTCCGTCTGGTCCTGCCCACTGGTGTGCCTGTCTTTCCCTAGGGGAGGTGACTAGGGTTTTCTGGTTGGCTTTGTGTGACTTAGGTGAGGGAAGTTGTTATGCGGGGGCCTATGTGTGACTATCTGCAGTGTCAGGGCGTCACATATGTATGTGTGTATGTCTGCTAAAGGAATCCGCACCGTCATATTTACAAACACAAAATTTTGCAGACACCTCATGTGACTCAGGGAACGTTGTAGACTATGTTTTAACAGGAATATTTAACCTTTACAGTTACTCTCCAAAAAACCTGCCTCCATTAAACTGAATGGAGGTGGGAGCTGCAAGTTATTAATAGCAGCTGTGATTGGTTGCTATAGGAACAAAGGACATTCATAGTATAAGAAGCTTATGTGTGAGATAATATGATGTCAGTGGGGAGACAGATAGAGAGAGACAGACACAGACTGAGAGACAAACAGACAGAGACAGATAGGCATAGACAGACAGGGAAAGAGACAGAGACAAACAGACAGAGGCAGACAGGGAAAGAGACAGACAGAGATAGACAGGGAAAAAAGGCAGACAGACAGAGACAGAGAAAGAGACAGAGGCAGATAGGGAAACAGACAAAGACAAACATACAGAGACAGGCAGGAGAAAAGGCAGACCGACAGGGAAACAGACAGACAGGGGAAGAGACAGACAGAGAGAGACAGACAGATAGAGACAGACAAAGAAATACAGAGATAGACAGGGAAAGAGACAAACGGGGAATGAGTCAGACAGAGAGAGACAAAGAGAGACAGGCAGAGAGAGACAGGGAAAGAGACAGACAGGGGAAGAGACAGACAGAGACAGACAAAGAAATACAGAGACAGACAGGGGAAGAGACAGACAGGGGAAGAGACAGACAGGGGAAGAGACAGACAGACAGGGAAAGAGACAGACCTGGAAAAGAGACAGACCTGGAAAAGAGACAGACAGACATAGAAACAGACAGCCACAAAGAGAGAAAGACAGACAGACACAGAGAGACAGACAGAGATAGAGAGACAGAGAGACATGGATAGAGATAGAGACACACAGAGACAGACAGATGACAGAGACTGGGAGAGAGACAGACAGAAGCATAAATCCCTAACTAAAACTTAACATTTAATGATAGTTTTAAAAGGTAAAAAAACACAAATCATGTAAATAGCATGACTCTCTTCTGTGCATAGAGTCAAAATTTTGTGTTTGTAAATATGACGGTGCGGATTCCTTTAGCAGACATACACACATACATATGTGACGCCCTGACACTGCAGGTAGTCACACATAGGCCCCCGCATAACAACTTCCCTCACCTAAGTCACACAAAGCCAACCAGAAAACCCTAGTCACCTCCCCCAGGGAAAGACAGGCACACCAGTGGGCAGGACCAGACGGAAGGAAACGCCCACCTAAGGGTCTGGAGACCCCGGGGCAGGGAAAAGGAGTCAGTTGTTTTTAAGGAGAGTTGTGGAGTGAGGAGTAAGGAGTGGAGTCCAGGCCTCTGCTTTAGACCTGAGGCTGAACTGACAGGTTAGTTAACCCCGCTTAACTAACTTAAGACAACAAATGGGCTGCAATGCTGAGAACCTGCTTACCTACGTAACTGATGAGGGAGGATGTCGCACATCCATGGGAAGATGTTCAAGCTCTCCTGCAGTTCTTGGTGGTCCGTACAGTCCGACCACTTCGAATTCTGAAAGGCACTCTTACCCTTTCTACCCTGGAACGAAGCTTACGCAAATAAACATGCTTGACCCTGGAATTGTTGACTCCGGTCTTCCTTTCATACCCCACACCTCCATTCCCATTTCTTATTTAAAAGTAATTACACAGACACAAATTTATCTTTGGATAATTTTGGCCATAGCAGCCATTTTATTAACAAGAATACATAACCAATAAAATTTGCAATGTGGTAAGGTCCTTGAAGCTACCAAAACCCTGGTGATTCCCATAACCGAGCAATAAAAAACCTCAACTTGCTCCCAGCTGTTACCCACACTGACTCAGTAGCACCAAATGGTTAGGGTTAATCCTCCGTCAACCCCAACCACACCCCCAGGGGCCCCGACATACCCCGTCGGGGTTCCCCCCCAAAATCACTAGGGGACCATCAATTCTGCCAATGAGGGGATCCATACCCGGATGAATCCCCGAACCAATTTTAAACCAACTTCAAGGACCCACCAATAAACAACACCACAACGAAGGCACCTTGAAACCCTTCAAGTGCCTGAGACCCCCCGCAAGCAAAGGGCCCTCTCAATACCTCCCTGCAAGCCAAGAGCCCATAAGTCAGTTCCCACCGCATTAAGGTGTACCCCGTCAGCCAACCAAAATTCCTCTTCCGTCCTTTCCAACTCAACATGCCGTATTGCTATACCCCCGTTCCGACTAACAAACTTCGAGATCGCCCTATTAACCTTCGCCCGCGCCTTGTTCAACCTGTCAACTGACCGCGCTTTCTGCCAACTCTTTCTCGCTACTATCTCCGACCAGACTATCGTTAGACCTGGAAACGACACCCATAACCGTAACAAATCATGTTTGATGTCCGTTATCAAGATTCGAAAAGGACGCCCACCCAAATCATTCCCCCCGGCATGCAACACTAAGATGTCAGGAGGTCTGTCCAACCGGGCGTATCTATGCACCTCCTGCAACACCCTGTTCCACCCTAACCCCCGAACTTCGAGCCATCGCACGAGAGCCAGGTCCTTCTCAAAACCTAGCTGTCTCCCGTTCCATCTCGCGTCCGCTCGTCGGGCTCCCCAATACACATAAGAGTGGCCAAGGATCCAGACCAGGGAAGGAAGGGGGGGTGCTTCTGCAATACAAAATGTACAGACGACACCATTTTATTGCCTCACCAAACCAAATTGACAAAAAACACACACTCTCACCCCCCCCATTGCTACCCTAATACCCCCCCCTTTTCCTCTCAATTGCCAACAACCACCTGGGGACGTACATACGACTTAAAGCGCTGCGACTTCCACCTACCAATCTGCTTAACTGTCTCCTCCGGTAGGCCGCATATAGAGGCCTCCTTCGCTGCCCCAATCCGAAAGACTTCGGATCTAACCCCAACGACTTCAAACATGCCCTAAAAACACTCACAAATTGGTATCTCGATAAAAAGGACCCATCCTCGTGACATAATAAGGGGCCATCCACCTTCGGACGGATCTGTTGAAAATTCCTGAGACACTTGAACGGGCACATATCAGCAATGCGTGGGGACATCACACACCAGTCTGTGAGCCGGAAGATGCAAATGACGCTGAAAGCCGGCAAGGCCGGCTGAAGCAGTAGGTGACTTTCGAAAATGTGCAGACAGGCGGCGAACTTTTACCAGCAGATCAGACAGCTCTGGGTATGAGTTTAGAAACCGCTGAACCACGAGGTTGAGCACATGGGCCACGCATGGAACATGTGTCAGCTGGCCTCGCCTCAAAGCCGCCACCAGGTTCCGGCCATTGTCACACACAACCTTTCCTGGCTTTAGGTTCAGAGGTGTGAGCCAGTGATCTGCATGCTGTTTTAGAGCTGTCCACACCTCTTCTGCATTGTGGGGTTTGTCACCTATGCAGATTAGCTGCAGCACAGCCTGTTGCCGCTTCGCCGAGGCAGTGCTGCAGTGCTTCCAGCTTGGGACTGGTGTGGAGGGTAAAGTACTGATGGGGTGGGTGTCTGTGTGGCCCAATTTTTGGAAAAAAGGGAGACTCCGCTTGGAGTAACCCTTGCTTGCTGTGTTTTTAAAAGAAGCCAAGATGAACAGAGCTGGGATCAGGAAAGACTTTGCTACCTACCCCGGTGTCATCCTGGGGACGGTTAATTATGGCGTATTTTTGAATTTGCTTGATGCAAATCAAAACATCCTGTTTGCAACTAGGGCCCAAGTGCTGCCACTGATGGGGTGGGTGTCTGTGTGGCCCAATTTTTGGAAAAAAGGGAGACTCCGCTTGGAGTAACCCTTGCTTGCTGTGTTTTTAAAATAAGCCAAGATGAACAGAGCTGGGATCAGGAAAGACTTTGCTACCTACCCCGGTGTCATCCTGGGGACGGTTAAGAATAGCGTATTTTTGAATGTGCTTGATGCAAATGTAGCTGTGAAGTGTACAACTGGGGCACAACTGCTGCCACTGAAGGGGTGGGTGTGTGTGGGGCCCAATTTTTGGAAAAAAGGGAGACTCCTCTTGGAGTCACCTTGCGGTGTTTTACATGATTTTAGAATGGCGTGCCATGCCTATATCTGTGTGTCCTCCTCTTTTTCCTTGTCCAGCTGTTTTGTTTTCGCATGAGTATATGTCCTTGTCACTTTCCCATGTGTTTGTGTTGTGTTGTGAGTTGTTTGTCACCTTTTGGACACCTTTGAGGGTGTTTTCTAGGTGTTTTACTGTGTTTGTGATTGCCTGCCATTGTTTCCTATTGGCTCGAGTTCGGTTCGTCGAACGTTCGACGAGCCGAACTCGAACGGGAGCTCCGTTCGGCGAACCGACCTCGAGCCGAACCTGGACCGGTTCGCTCATCTCTACTCCTGGACATACCTACCCCGGTGTCATCCTGGGGACGGTTAAGAATAGCGTATTTTTGAATGTGCTTGATGCAAATGTAGCTGTGAAGTGTACAACTGGGGCACAACTGCTGCCACTGAAGGGGTGGGTGTGTGTGGGGCCCAATTTTTGGAAAAAAGGGAGACTCCGCTTGGAGTAACCCTTGCTTGCTGTGTTTTTAAAAGAAGCCAAGATGAACAGAGCTGGGATCAGGAAAGACTTTGCTACCTACCCCGGTGTCATCCTGGGGACGGTTAATTATGGCGTATTTTTGAATGTGCTTGATGCAAATCAAAACATCCTGTTTGCAACTAGGGCCCAAGTGCTGCCACTGATGGGGTGGGTGTCTGTGTGGCCCAATTTTTGGAAAAAAGGGAGACTCCGCTTGGAGTAACCCTTGCTTGCTGTGTTTTTAAAAGAAGCCAAGATGAACAGAGCTGGGATCAGGAAAGACTTTGCTACCTACCCCGGTGTCATCCTGGGGACGGTTAAGAATAGCGTATTTTTGAATGTGCTTGATGCAAATGTAGCTGTGAAGTGTACAACTGGGGCACAACTGCTGCCACTGAAGGGGTGGGTGTGTGTGGGGCCCAATTTTTGGAAAAAAGGGAGACTCCGCTTGGAGTAACCCTTGCTTGCTGTGTTTTTAAAAGAAGCCAAGATGAACAGAGCTGGGATCAGGAAAGACTTTGCTACCTACCCCGGTGTCATCCTGGGGACGGTTAATTATGGCGTATTTTTGAATGTGCTTGATGCAAATCAAAACATCCTGTTTGCAACTAGGGCCCAAGTGCTGCCACTGATGGGGTGGGTGTCTGTGTGGCCCAATTTTTGGAAAAAAGGGAGACTCCGCTTGGAGTAACCCTTGCTTGCTGTGTTTTTAAAAGAAGCCAAGATGAACAGAGCTGGGATCAGGAAAGACTTTGCTACCTACCCCGGTGTCATCCTGGGGACGGTTAATTATGGCGTATTTTTGAATGTGCTTGATGCAAATCAAAACATCCTGTTTGCAACTAGGGCCCAAGTGCTGCCACTGATGGGGTGGGTGTCTGTGTGGCCCAATTTTTGGAAAAAAGGGAGACTCCGCTTGGAGTAACCCTTGCTTGCTGTGTTTTTAAAAGAAGCCAAGATGAACAGAGCTGGGATCAGGAAAGACTTTGCTACCTACCCCGGTGTCATCCTGGGGACGGTTAAGAATAGCGTATTTTTGAATGTGCTTGATGCAAATGTAGCTGTGAAGTGTACAACTGGGGCACAACTGCTGCCACTGAAGGGGTGGGTGTGTGTGGGGCCCAATTTTTGGAAAAAAGGGAGACTCCGCTTGGAGTAACCCTTGCTTGCTGTGTTTTTAAAAGAAGCCAAGATGAACAGAGCTGGGATCAGGAAAGACTTTGCTACCTACCCCGGTGTCATCCTGGGGACGGTTAATTATGGCGTATTTTTGAATGTGCTTGATGCAAATCAAAACATCCTGTTTGCAACTAGGGCCCAAGTGCTGCCACTGATGGGGTGGGTGTCTGTGTGGCCCAATTTTTGGAAAAAAGGGAGACTCCGCTTGGAGTAACCCTTGCTTGCTGTGTTTTTAAAGAAGCCAAGATGAACAGAGCTGGGATCAGGAAAGACTTTGCTACCTACCCCGGTGTCATCCTGGGGACGGTTAATTATGGCGAATTTTGGAATGTGCTTGATGCAAATCAAAACATCCTGTTTGCAACTAGGGCCCAAGTGCTGCCACTGATGGGGTGGGTGTCTGTGTGGCCCAATTTTTGGAAAAAAGGGAGACTCCGCTTGGAGTAACCCTTGCTTGCTGTGTTTTTAAAAGAAGCCAAGATGAACAAGTCATGGGTCAGCAAAGACTTTATCTACCTACCCCGGTGTCATCCTGGGGACGGATAAGAATGGCGTATTTTTGAATGTGCTTGATGCAAATCAAAACATCCTGTTTGCAACTAGGGCCCAAGTGCTGCCACTGATGGGGTGGGTGTCTGTGTGGCCCAATTTTTGGAAAAAAGGGAGACTCCGCTTGGAGTAACCCTTGCTTGCTGTGTTTTTAAAAGAAGCCAAGATGAACAGAGCTGGGATCAGGAAAGACTTTGCTACCTACCCCGGTGTCATCCTGGGGACGGTTAATTATGGCGTATTTTTGAATGTGCTTGATGCAAATCAAAACATCCTGTTTGCAACTAGGGCCCAAGTGCTGCCACTGATGGGGTGGGTGTCTGTGTGGCCCAATTTTTGGAAAAAAGGGAGACTCCGCTTGGAGTAACCCTTGCTTGCTGTGTTTTTAAAAGAAGCCAAGATGAACAGAGCTGGGATCAGGAAAGACTTTGCTACCTACCCCGGTGTCATCCTGGGGACGGTTAATTATGGCGTATTTTTGAATGTGCTTGATGCAAATCAAAACATCCTGTTTGCAACTAGGGCCCAAGTGCTGCCACTGATGGGGTGGGTGTCTGTGTGGCCCAATTTTTGGAAAAAAGGGAGACTCCGCTTGGAGTAACCCTTGCTTGCTGTGTTTTTAAAAGAAGCCAAGATGAACAAGTCATGGTCAGCAAAAACTTTATCTACCTACCCCGGTGTCATCCTGGGGACGGATAAGAATGGCGTATTTTTGAATGTGCTTGAAGCCAAGATGAACAGAGCTGGGATCAGGAAAGACTTTGCTACCTACCCCGGTGTCATCCTGGGGACGGTTAAGAATAGCGTATTTTTGAATGTGCTTGATGCAAATGTAGATGTGAAGTGTACAACTGGGGCACAACTGCTGCCACTGAATGGGTGGGTGTGTGTGGGGCCCAATTTTTGGAAAAAAGGGAGACTCCGCTTGGAGTCACCTTGCGGTGTTTTACATGATTTTAGAATGGCGTGCCATGCCTATATCTGTGTGTCCTCCTCTTTTTCCTTGTCCAGCTGTTTTGTTTTCGCATGAGTATATGTCCTTGTCACTTTCCCATGTGTTTGTGTTGTGTTGTGAGTTGTTTGTCACCTTTTGGACACCTTTGAGGGTGTTTTCTAGGTGTTTTACTGTGTTTGTGATTGCCTGCCATTGTTTCCTATTGGCTCGAGTTCGGTTCGTCGAACGTTCGACGAGCCGAACTCGAACGGGAGCTCCGTTCGGCGAACCGACCTCGAGCCGAACCGGGACCGGTTCGCTCATCTCTACTCCTGGACATAGCATTCGAATTACCAGGTCCCTGAAGGCTGAAATGCGTAGTGGCCGGAAATCATGAACAATTACAATGGGCGTATGTGCTGTAGATCCTGCGTCAGTTGTAGCTTGGAACTTTGTCTTTTCACGGATTTGCCCGTCTCTCATGGTGTTGGGCTATTTTCGGATCAAAATGGTGTGTCCCTCCTTGGCCCGTATCATGGGTTATTTCAGGGGCAAATTTAACTCTCTTAGCACTTTTCTCCTTAATTGTGGCCGTTGAATTGTTGGGTCAAGGTCTATCCAACCAGCATATTTGTTGTTTTTCAGACAATTTAGGGCTCGTGCATAGTAATAATAACACAGGTTTCCAAGGGTAAAAATTTTTGAAAGATGTGATTTTTTTCATACTTTTGATCATTGGACTCAGTAAAAATATTGAAAAAATATCATCACGTACAGTTTTTTCACAAACACTGATTCTATAGGTGTTAGGGCCAGGTGGACGGGCAGACCCAGGAGGTGGATCCACTGGGCCGAACACCTTAATGAAGGCAAGGGGTCCGGTAGCCGGAGCACTACGGGTAGCAGGACAGTCCGTGCAAAAGAGTGGAATGGAGAAGTCCCTGGGACCACGGAGTCACTGATGGTAGTCCGGGTGACGGAGCTCAGGTTCGGAGGCCGAGATGTCAGGCAGAGTCCGGAACCGATGGAGCGAGAGGACGGGTCACCACAGGGATCAGAGATGGTACGGACTGACGGGATGGCAGATAGTCAGCGTTCGGGGTTCGGGAATCGGCAGGACCGGATGGCGAGGCAGGAGCGGCTCTAGAAGAGAGATAGGTAAGTATATCACAGAGACACAAGGAGACCTGACTCCTAGCTTAGGAAACACGAAGAACAGGCCCCGCCCACTTGGACATTAAACCCCTTTATACCCTGTACCTGTGTGTTCAATTTCCTGTCAGTGGACGCTGGCCCTTTAAGAGAGGGTCAATGACCGCGCGCGCGCCCTAATGCGCATGCGCGAGGCCCGGGTGCCAGAAGCCAGGGCAGGGAGCGGTGTATAGGAAGCAGGGGAGCCGGCCTGGAGCAGGGCTGCCGACGGGCGCCGGGAGTGGGGACCGGGCCGCCTGGGGACCGCAGGTGGTGGAGGCTGGAGACCGTGGAGCGGGGGATGTCTGCCAGAGGAGCCGGGGAGCGAAGCAGGGAAGCCGGGGAGCGTGGCAGGTGAGCCGGGGGGCAGAGCAGGGGACCCGGAGAGCGTGACAATAGGTTTCCAAAAGGTTAGAATTCTGAAAAGATTCCCTCCATACTTTTCTGAAGATGGTGCTCTAGTGTATTCAAGCGATGTTCCTGTGCTGATGGAAAATGTAACATTAAGTACAATGTGAGCGAGTGGAGACACGTCATTGTTTCATCCAAAAAGTCTGAAAGCTGTGCTACTGCTCAATGGCAGTAAGTATTCTTCAGTGTGTGTAGGGCATGTGTCGCGGGCAGAGGGGCCACGCACGCTACGCTCGGGTTCGGGGACTTCTGCTGCTGCTGCTGCTCGGTGGCTCGAGCGGAGGGCCAGATCCGGGGACTCGAGCAGCGCTCCTCGCCCACGAGTGAAAAGGGGGTGGTTTGTTTGGGGAGATAGTTAGTGACGTCACCCACAGGTCGTGGTGATAATGGGCACCACCACTGCTGGTGACGGGGATCCCGGGAGCGATGGCAGGGAGCAGCTAGGATGTTGGTTCCCCCTCCGTGGGTAGGGGTTGGTGATCCCGGGGCCCGGTGGCGGTACGGGGAGGCTGGATGGCTGGGGTGTACGTACCGAGGGAGCCCGTTTGCCCGCAGGCGCTGGCCCTTGGATCTCTAGCCTATGGCGGTGGCTTTTTATCCTCACGGTGTGGACGGTTGCCTTCTGTCGGGTCTTGGGTGTTAGGGAACCCCTGGGATTCCGGTCACTCTCGGATTTGACCATTGTCGGCGGCTCCTAGCCTGGTCAGGGTCCAATGGCCCTGCCTTTGTGCTTGGTACAGATCCGCTCACCGGTTCAGTTCCCTTCGGGTCACCGCCCGTCCCCGGTCCTACGGTTCAGCTGACTTGTACCACCTCCTGCAGACGGCCACCACCGTCTGCCGACCTTGCTGACAGTGCCTGGGCTCCTACCCAGACACTAACAGTTTCTGTCCTCTCACTTTCCACTACAAAACTAAACTAACTGCTTTTTCCCGCCTCCAGGCCTGTGAACTCCTCGGTGGGTGGGGCCAACCGCCTGGCTCCGCCCCACCTGGTGTGGACATCAGACCCTGGAGGAGGCAACAAGGATTTTGTGTGACTGATGTAGACTATCCAGGGGAGGGGGTGTGTGTGATTTTGTGTTTGTGACTACCTGGCTAGTCCAGGGCGTCACACATGCTATGCACTTGGAAGAAAGCTGTGAGAATTTAGACTTTATTCTCAAGAAACTTAACTACAAGGAGCATGGATGGTCAATATGTGGTGGTCTAAAAATGTTCTCATTGCTTCTTGGGCAGCAAGGAGGATATATTAAATACCCATGCTGTTCTGCCTCATGGCAGCCTGCTAATAGTCATTCATTAAAATTTCTGTTACAACCCCTAGAGGTCATTGTTATTCTTTTGAATTGCTGAGTTTCCCTTTAAGCTAAATGTATTCTGGGTAAGGAATGCCTCCCTGAGCTGAGAAGAAGCCTGCAGCCATTTTCTCTTTGGATTTGTCAGGAAAGGACATGCCGACTTACCTCTCTGTACATTCACCCCTGCCTAGTGTAATCCGGTGAGCAAAGCAAATTACATGTGTTAGTGATAGAATCCTAGATGGAAGAGTGTAGTAAATGCATTGTACATTGTACTTCTACACCTTTAGTGTCATCCCTGTCTTGTTTGTCTAGATAAGATTTCTATGTATTGCAGATGCAGTGACCTTTCACCTACATTCTCGTAAGAACTGCATCTCATGTACTGTTATGCTATGTTAACTCTGTATTAACACTGTACTGACTGTAATCATTTTCTTGTTATAGTTTTTACCCGTATAAAACAGTATCTTGGATATACCGTATTCTGTCTTCAACTGCATCTTGGATATTCCTATATTCACTGTATATTCCATGTATACTGCAATCAAGTTCACGTTACCAGCTAATAAATCAAGGCTATTGAACTCCACAGTCTGTTTATTTGAAATGTGAACTAGGGTTTAGCTGTATGCTAGAGATTCACAGCATTACGTAAAAGAAGGCAGAACACATGCTTTTTGTGTGAATTGGAAAGCCAGGTTAGGACTCTTCACTGGAGCAAAAAAAATTGGCCAACAAGAACATCTTTGTAACCGGGACTCAAGAACATTGTTGCATAAAGCTTAGTTGATCCCACCTAAAGTTCTCTTGCCACCACTCCACTGTAAGCTTGGACTGATGAAGCTGTTTGTGAAAGCGCTACTGAAAGAAGGAGAGATGTTTAAGTACCTGTGTACCAAGTTTCAGGGACTGTCAGAATCAAGTCTGAAGGAAGGTGTGATGCCCTGGCAAAACCAGGTAGTTACAGATAGGCCCCCGCACAACACCTTTCCTCACTTAGGAAACACACAGCCGACCTGAAACCCTAGTCACCTAGGACCCTGAAGCCAGGACCGAAAACAGCGGCCTAGCTAATTAAATGATTGAGGGCAGGATTATAGGTCCTATCCCACCTAAAGTCCCTCAAAGAAGACAACAGCCCACTGATAGGGATAAGGCCACCGCCAGGGCCCTTAGATCCCACGGGCCAGCGCCTGCGGGCACGGCTCCTTAGGCCATATCCAGCCGGGAGCGGACTCCTGAGTTCCAGACCAGGCAGTCCACCATACACAAAAACAAGTGCAGAGTAAAGGACAGCGACCACCAGCCTGGGTGGGGGACCTGAATGCAACCGGCCGGGGCGGCAGGCCACCAGCACCTTTGGTTTACCGAAAGACTCGTGTGATTCATTTACTGTGAGTAACCAAACATCCCCCTGCTTGCTCAGGCGCGCCGGCCCTTGCCATCACCATACCCTGCACAAAGACACTGGGCCCCGGGGCAATCATCCCTACACACGGAGGGGTTAACATCCAGCTGCCACTACATCTCTCCCGGGTATCCCATAACGGCAGCGGTGGTGTCCCACCTCACCACACACCGTTGGTGGCGTCACAAACTTAATACGGCCTAGCCCATACACCTACATTCCTCCTTTTATTCGACATGTCCGCGAGACCCCCGGGTCGAGCCACTCTCTTAGAAGGTCTGGATCCGACCAACGGCGGCTGCTGGCACAGGGGCAGCACAAAAGCATTTTTGTGGGTTCGGATATTCAGAAACCCATGAATGAAGGATGACGTGTTTTAAACAATAATGAAAACTGTTGAAAAAAGGGCTTGGGACTCTTTGAAAGAAGCAATAAATACGTTTCTAGGTAACAACAAAGAATCAAAATTTAAGTCCATCGTGGAGAACATGCTGAAACGTTTCAAAGCCTTGGGTTGTCTAATGAATTTGAAGTTACATTTTTTACATTCCTATTTGGACTACTTGTCTGAAAACCTTGGTGCTGGTGGGAAGAACAAGAAGGTTTTCATCGGAATATCAAGGAGATGGAACGACGATACCAAAGTAAATGAAACGTGAACATGATTGCCGGATGCTTCACAGAGAAGATCCACAGGCCTTCTATAAGAGAAAAGGGGGATCTAGAGAAAAGGAAAATGTGCAAGAATAAATTTCTAATAAAGTTGCAGAATGACTGTACAATAAATAAATGTATTTTATATATAAAATTGTGAATATTTTTGGTTACAATAAGTATTTTTCTTGTTCATGTCACTTGTATGTAACTTCACACATGGATTGTACAAAATCAATATTTGATGGTTAAAAAAAAATATTTATTTTTTTTTTTAAATCAGGACATTAGAAAACATAATAATCAGTCACTGGATTTGAAGTTTCATAAACCAAAATTTTACATAGCTGTGTAATTTGTCGGGCACCCACCGACAATAGAATAGCGCCAGATTTAGGAAGCTGGCTGAGGTCTGCAAAGTCTGTAGCCAGGTGACAAAATTGTCCAACCTGGGTTTCTTCCTTAAGTAGTCTCTGGTATGATGATATGGTATAATCCTGGCAGCCGGAGTCGAAATCCCTAGATTGCGGTTATGATCTCCAATCGGAATTGGAGCCCCTAGATTGAAGCCATGTAGCCAAGTGATCCTCTAGTTGAAGCCAAAGTCCCTAGACCGAGTCCACAAGGCATCCTGGTTCTGATCCCCTAGCCAGCTCCTAAGAGCTTAGACTAGATCATGCAACATCCATCAACAACCTGGTGACTCCAAGAAGTCCCCTTTTATAGCCATAACCTTCCCTTAGGATATACTGTGCCCTTATCAGATTGGTTGTACAAGGTTGCTTCTCTTATTGGATGGATTTCAAGCTGCATGGATAATGTTCATTTAAATGATGTGGATAGAAAGACTGAAGATATCTACATGTAGTCTGAAATCCATCATGAATCAATACTATTTTACACAGTCATAAGCAGCCCATGGGCATTCACCTGCATTCAAACCAATAACAGCTCATAGACCAGACAATCCATCTACCACTGGACCAAAGACAGGAAGTTAAATCCACTGCCTGCGGTAACCAACTTAATCCTATAGGCTACTCACACAACAAACCCAACAGAAAGGAAAAAAACATGGCTTCGATTATCCATCCAATGAAAACGCATAACCATTGTGAGCCATTGGACAATGCAATTGGACACTTGGTGACATGGTGCACGGCCCAATGAATCAAGTCTTTACTTCATATTCACGGTTTAAGCCCTTGGGTTCTAATGTGCCCAGAGTACATATCCAGAAATATTCTCTTTCTTTGAGCTAAACACAAGTCAACAATACATTGTAAGCAGATTCTATTACCAGTCCCACACCATTTTGTGACGCATAATCACACAGTGATCCAATTAAGATTCCAAGTCATCGAACATGTCCAAGCCATACGCAGAGGAGGCAATAGAATTAGGAAGCTCAAAGAAAGGGAATCTTTCTGGATATATACTCTGGGCACATTGGAACCCAAAGGCTTAAACCATGAATATGAAGTACAGACTTGATTCATTGGGCCATGCATGGACATAATGGACATAATTCTAATAGGCAGGACAGGTAATAAGGAGCACAAGTTATATGCTAAAATGTGTTGTGTGACAAGACAGACACAGGAAAGGACATGATAACAGGTGTAGGGACCAACAAGGTGAGACAAGGGGTATCAGGATAGGGTCAAGTAGGTATGAATGTAGTAATGGGGCAGGCATAGAGAATTGTATGTGAATGTGAATTACAATAAATCACTAAGGAAAGGAATATGTGAGTGTGTGCCTAATGTAAACTAATATTGTACTGGCAAAATTATAGATGGAAAGGGAGAAGGGGAGGGGGGAGAGAGGAGGCTGTAATTGACTACAAGGGTATGAGTTATGAGTGATCATAGGGATAGTGTTACATAAGTGGAAATACCTATGGAGGACCGGATGTGTAAGCGCATACCTTATACAAACCTATAGAGTGCTGATGGGTGAGAGTGTGATGTTAGATATAAGACATCCTATAGTGAATAGTGAGCCGTAATCAAGTGCAACAGGGATATTTCACGTGACTATGGGAACCTGGAAGGTAAAGAAAGGGGAGAAAAAACTGTTAGACAAGGTAATCAGACATAATGTAACCAGTTGATCAGACATGATCACCTGGTTTGAGACCCCCTGCCTTACACTATATAGATATCATGTTCATTCCCCATCTATCTTGCTCAGGAGAGCATCTCCCTCCCCCGGCACCAAGAGCAGCTCATACTGAATTGTTACATTGACTAGTAACACTGCACACAGAAATGCACCTTAATATTCCACTGTTAACCCTTTCCTCCCAGCAGTAAAGCTGGTGTCACACATAACGACGACGACAACGACGTCGCTGCTACGTCACCATTTTCTGTGACGTTGCAGCGACGTCCCGTCGCTGTCGCTGTGTGTGACATCCAGCAACGACCTGGCCCCTGCTGTGAGGTCACCGGTCGTTGCTGAATGTCCAGCTTCATTTTTTGGTCGTCACTCTCCCGCTGTGACACACACATCGCTGTGTGTGACAGCGAGAGAGCGACGAAATGAAGCGAGCAGGAGCCGGCACTGGCAGCTGCGGTAAGCTGTAACCAGCGTAAACATCGGGTAACCAAGGGAAGACCTTTCCCTGGTTACCCGATGTTTACGCTGGTTACCAGCCTCCGCTCTTGCTGCCAGTGCCGGCTCCTGCACTGTGACATGTGGCTGCAGTACGCATCGGGTAATTAACCCGATGTGTGCTGCAGGAGAGCAAGGAGCCAGCGCTAAGCGCGGCTCCCTGCTCTCTGAACTGTGACATGTAGCTGCAGCACACATCGGGTTAATTAACCCGATGTGTGCTGCAGGAGAGCAAGGAGCCAGCGCTAAGCGCGGCTCCCTGCTCTCTGAACTGTGACATGTAGCTGCAGCACACATCGGGTTAATTAACCCGATGTGTGCTGCAGGAGAGCAAGGAGCCAGCGCTAAGCGCGGCTCCCTGCTCTCTGAACATGTAGCACAGCGACCTTATGATCGCTGCTTCTGCTGTGTTTGACAGCTAAGCAGCGATCATAACAGCGACTTACAAGGTCGCTGTTACGTCACCGAAAATGGTGACGTAACAGCGACGTCGTTGTCGCTGTCGTTTAGTGTGACACCAGCTTAACACACAACTCCTCACCTTGATATCATGGTGATTTATGGTCAGAATGACTTCAATGCGATCAGTGATTTCTATTCTAGCTCTGCTCACATAGATTTTATATCCACACTCAACTATAGGCCGTTCTTCATATTTTGGGGGCTTTTAGTCAGATATACTAGTTTGTGCCTGTATAATATTGGTGTAGATGGGAGTGTAGGGCATGGGTTACATGGCACTGTGGTGGAATACTGATGGGAGGTATTGGTGCTGTGTTTGATGCTTCTACTGGGTATTTTCCTACAAATACTGGAACAGCTCACTGCTTAGAATGATCCTTCCCAGCTCTATAATATATTATATATACCCCACAATGCAGGCTCACACACACATTTGTCTCAAGTGTGTTGTAGGGACACAGATACAGTCTTGGTCATGTGACTAAAGGCTACTTTACACACTGCGATATCGGTCCCGATATCGCTAGTGTGGGTACCTGCCCCCATCTGTTGCGCGACACGGGCAAATCGTTGCCCATGCCGCACAACACCGACCAGACCCGTCACACATACTTACCTGCCCGGCGACGTCGCTGTGTCCGGCGAACCGCCTCCTTTCTAAGGGGGCGGTCCGTGCGGCGTCACAGCGACGTCACTGAGCGACGGCCCAATAGCAGCGGAGGGGCGGAGATGAGTGGCCGGAACATCCCGCCCACCTCCTTCCTTCCTCATAGCGGCTGGGAGGCAGGTAAGGAGAGGTTCCTCGTTTCTGCGGTGTCACACGGAGCGATGTGTGCTACCGCAGGAGCGACGAACTACATCGTTACTGCTGCAGTAACGATAATCGAGAATGGAGACCCATGTCACCGATGAGCGATTTTGCACGTTTTTGCAACGATGCAAAATCGCTCATCGGTATCACACGCAGCAACATCGCTAATGCGGCCGGATGTGCGTCACAAATTCCGTGACCCCAACGACTCCGCATTAGCGATGTCGCAGCGTGTAAAGCCCCCTTTAGTGGGAGTGGTGTACAGGGTCTTAGCAGTAAAGAGTATTCCATATTTCTGCCAGATACCCACAGAGATATTGAAATCTGAAAAAAGAGACTTCTGCTCATTGAAGGTAAGAACTACTCACATAGCGTTCAACTCCACAGCAAACGAGTGCTCTAGCACTGGCATCTCAGCAGGGATATTCCCCTACTACACATGTGTGTCTAGGTCACTGTGACAGTTTACAGGACATAACTCAGGGCACCTAGACAGAAGGCAGAGGGACTACTTTCTATTTCTGGTGTAGAGCATATATATATATTTATACTATTACATGGGACACATGTACCTTGTATTACCATTATTCGCTGTATATGAACCCCTTTTCTCCGGGCATTATTTGTCTATAGCATTTTTCACGAACCTGAGGCAACTGAGAACCCTTCAGTGAAGGAATTCCACTAACCCTCACAATACCTACCAGGGGCCTCCCTGCAGTAACTCAGGTAGTTGTACCCATTCTCTTTCCGCATTCTATGTGTTCTTCTTCTTTCTTCTTTTTTTTCTTTTTTCTTCTTTTTATTTCTATCATGTAGTTCAGGGGTTTATAGATATATGTCCTGCATCTCATATTTCCTTTAGTGGTGCTTCTTACCCATTCTCATATCATTTACCCTAGTATTTCATGATCCTGAGGCGACTGAGAACCCTTTAATAAAGGAATCCTTTTTCACCTGAATTGTCAAGTGATACTTACCAGTGACTATCACGTAATGTTACAGGTAGTTCCATTTTCTTCCTCTTCTTTCTCTCCTTTCTTCTTTGTCACACGGTCCATTGTGTTATAGCCCACGTGTCATGATAACACTTGTACCATCTTTTCATTTAGATTCCACCTACAATTATTTACCGATTCCAGTTCTGGAATAGGCTTTCATCATCTACTCACTAGAATTCTCAAGTTCATAAGGTACTGAGACATATACATGTTCACACCATTATAAAGAACAAAGTATAAACATTGAGGTTTTTCTCACACCCATGTTCCTGTGTTCTTTGATATGATATGTGTTCATTTCCTTCACTATATAGGATTGCAAGTTTTCCATTTGTACCTTAATGGCAATGACGCTATACAATTGAACACATATCATCCTGTTATCCATATAGGTGTGTATTTACCTGCTTGACTATTTTTGGTTGTTTGATCCAGAATGTTTCTCCAGATAGGTCATGTGGAAATTTTCTTTCCTCAGTACAAATGTTTTCACTATGGCTTTGGAAAATTTTTTTGTATGTGCATCATGGTCATTTGACCCATTGTACTCTCAAGTAGCAATATATTGTACTGTTATGTTGTACTATGTACTAATTACGTGTTTATATGGTTTTGTAACCCTTTATGATCTTAGATAACTTTATCCTTGATAAAGACCTAAAAACAAGCTCGAAACGTTGGATGAATTATCCTTTTGCACAAATAAAGAATTTTCAGCATTCTAAGAGTTCTTTTCTTACGTTATTGATCACTATAGTGTGCCAGAGCTATTTCTATTGAATTGACTCTTATTTTTTCTGAGCACCTGCTATATACACAGTGAGCCAGACATATTCAATTTTCATTCAGAAGGCAGAGGGAAGCCTTAGCAGCTGAGCCTATATCTTGGCTTGTGAGCATTAGAACAGGCCGGCGATTACAGGGTAAC
The DNA here is from genome assembly GCF_048569485.1 of Anomaloglossus baeobatrachus. Lineage (NCBI taxonomy): Eukaryota > Metazoa > Chordata > Amphibia > Anura > Aromobatidae > Anomaloglossus > Anomaloglossus baeobatrachus. The sequence goes on along the minus strand of NW_027442170.1, from coordinate 46,901 downwards.
ATGAAAAATGTCCAGCTTGCATTATGACTAGAACATGACAATATCCTTTTAAGTACTAACCTATGATGCGTTCCTAAGTAGTTGATGTTATATGTTCTACATTTCATTTTCTGCATACTTTACAAGTAGTAGAATTTGCTTTGATATAGGCAACTGGATTTTCACAATGAAAAGGCAAAGGATAACGCCCGAAAAAGACGCCATACATTATGTCAGTGCCATCACTGACAAACCTGGATTGACCATGAAATACATCAATCCCCTTAAAGGTGAGTTAAAACAAGTTTTAACTAAATTGCCTTAATATTGTCATGCATTAGAATGACTGTCTTAGGTAATGATAAATATTTTCTACAGGAAGAGGAGTGTTTGCTGAAACTGAAATCGAAAAAGGGAGTTTTGTTGCAGAATATCGAGGTGAGCTCACGTATGCACTTACGATGGTAGACAACTACTCGAGATTTATGGTTGTGGTACAAGTCAAAGATCTAATGGCCCATACTGCAGCGAAGGTCTTCCAAGCACACTTATGCAGACCTCATGGCTACTCAGAGAGAGTCCTCACAGATCAAGGCACTGCCTTTGAAGCGGAAATCTTCAAGTGATTTATAGAGGGTTAACAATACGTTGGGATCACCGGATCTAATCTCCCTTTTTATACACCCTAAAATCTTGTTTGCTTTAGAATAAACAATAACATCATAAAGGTATAAGATGACGCCATTATTAGCGTCACCATACCGCTACTCTGCCTTCTAAAACGGTCTCTGCTCAAAACCAAACATGATGCATTGCAGGCGGAGCGCGATGAGTTGCAGCAAGAAACAGTAGTGGGTGTGGGTGATAACACACAGCCCAGCCTCGTCTCATCACAACGTGCAGTGGAGGACTATGACGAGGAGGAGGATGAAGACATGGAGCAAATCTCCGGCCAAATTGAGGATATGACATGCACACCAGTCATATCCTCGGTTCAGCGTGGCTGGCCAGAGGACAGGGTAGATGAGGAGGAGGAGGAGGAGGAGGAGGACAGCATGTTCAGTCAACGTGTTGGTCAGGCTACTGAAGTCCTGGCTGTTAAGAGTCTGGCGCACATGGCTGACTTTATGGTAAGCTGCCTGTCTCGTGACCCTCGCTTTAAGAACATCTTGGCCGACAATCATTACTGGTTGGTAACACTGTTAGACCCACGCTACAAGGAGAACTTTATGTCTCTTATTCCCGAGGCGGAGAGGTCAACCAAAATGCAGCAGTTCCGGAAGGCCATAGTCACGGAAGTAGGCAAAGCATTCCCCTCACAAAACGCTAGCGGCATAGGTCAGGAATCAGTGGACAACCAAGGCGTACAGCCGAGAGAGGCACAAGTCCAATCCGCCAGAGGTAGGGGAACAGTCTTTAAGATGTGGGACAGTTTTCTCAGCCCCTCACGTACCACAGCCCCTGAGGTGCGGGGTAGTGCCACAAGAAATCCTAAGTTTGCCCAGATGCTCAAGGAGTACCTTGCAGATCGAACAACTGTACTCCGACATTCCTCTGTGCCTTACAATTATTGGGTATCCAAGGTGGACACGTGGCATGAATTGGCTCTCTACGCCTTGGAAGTCCTGGCCTGCCCTGCCGCTAGCGTTTTGTCAGAGCGTGTTTTTAGTGCCGCAGGTGGAATCATTACAGATAAACGCACCCGCCTGTCAACTGAAAATGCTGACAGGCTGACTCTGATCAAGATGAACAAGGGTTGGATTGGGCCACACTTCACCACACCACCAGCAAATGAGAGCGGAATTTAAAGTTTGTAACGGGAATTTGCCATGTACCTCCAGTCACCCATGGGTACACACTTCTGGACTTTGGATAATCGCTGGACTGCTCCTCCTTCTCCTCATGCGCCACCATGATGACCGTTACAAGAGTTAGGCCTTTGTTTCAGGTATACCCCCAGTGGTAAATTTTTTCGCCCATTCTTTGCAGAATGGACATTACAACGACAGGAGACCCGCTCCTTTGCAATGGGAACAATGTTTTGAGGCCCTCATGCACGTCTCTATGCAGGGACAACGTGGAGCCTCCCAATTTTTGGCTGCCCTGCCAAAGGGCTATACTATAATACACCCACTTCCTGACAATGGACACTTAATGTTTTGAGGCCCTCATGCACGTCTCTATCCAGGGACAACGTGGAGCCTCCCAATTTTTGGCTGCCCTGCCAAAGGGCTATACTACAAAAGACCCACTTCCTGACAATGGACACTTAATGTTTTGAGGCCCTCATGCACGTCTCTATCCAGGGACAACGTGGAGCCTCCCAATTTTTGGCTGCCCTGCCTAAGGGCTATACTATAATACACCCACTTCCTGACAATGGACACTTAATGTTTTGAGGCCCTCATGCACGTCTCTATCCAGGGACAACGTGGAGCCTCCCAATTTTTGGCTGCCCTGCCAAAGGGCTATACTACAAAAGACCCACTTCCTGACAATGGACACTTAATGTTTTGAGGCCCTCATGCACGTCTCTATCCATGGATTTGGAGCATGGAGACGATTATCTCGGGATTGCAAGATAACCAAACAAAACTTTTAGTGGATTTCTACTTATTTTATTAAATATCATCTCCACCAAACAGGACAAGCTTGCATCTGTTATAGTTTTGGAGAAAAATGTGTTCATTTCATGTATGCGCGAAATGCCTTAAAAATGGCTTTAAAATGGATTTGGAGCATGGAGACGATTATCTCGGGATTGCAAGATAACCAAACAAAACTTTTAGTGGATTTGTACTTATTTTATTAAATATCATCTCCACCAAACAGGACAAGCTTGCATCTGTTATAGTTTTGGAGAAAAATGTGTTCATTTCATGTATGCGCGAAATGCCTTAAAAATGGCTTTAAAATGGATTTGGAGCATGGAGACGATTATCTCGGGATTGCAAGATAACCAAACAAAACTTTTAGTGGATTTCTACTTATTTTATTAAATATCATCTCCACCAAACAGGACAAGCTTGCATCTGTTATAGTTTTGGAGAAAAATGTGTTCATTTCATGTATGCGCGAAATGCCTTAAAAATGGCTTTAAAATGGATTTGGAGCATGGAGACGATTATCTCGGGATTGCAAGATAACCAAACAAAACTTTTAGTGGATTTCTACTTATTTTATTAAATATCATCTCCACCAAACAGGACAAGCTTGCATCTGTTATAGTTTTGGAAAAAAATGTGTTCATTTCATGTATGCGCGAAATGCCTTAAAAATGGCTTTAAAATGGATTTGGAGCATGGAGACGATTATCTCGGGATTGCAAGATAACCAAACAAAACTTTTAGTGGATTTCTACTTATTTTATTAAATATCATCTCCACCAAACAGGACAAGCTTGCATCTGTTATAGTTTTGGAGAAAAATGTGTTCATTTCATGTATGCGCGAAATGCCTTAAAAATGGCTTTAAAATGGATTTGGAGCATGGAGACGATTATCTCGGGATTGCAAGATAACCAAACAAAACTTTTAGTGGATTTCTACTTATTTTATTAAATATCATCTCCACCAAACAGGACAAGCTTGCATCTGTTATAGTTTTGGAGAAAAATGTGTTCATTTCATGTATGCGCGAAATGCCTTAAAAATGGCTTTAAAATGGATTTGGAGCATGGAGACGATTATCTCGGGATTGCAAGATAACCAAACAAAACTTTTAGTGGATTTCTACTTATTTTATTAAATATCATCTCCACCAAACAGGACATGCTTGCATCTGTTATAGTTTTGGAGAAAAATGTGTTCATTTCATGTATGCGCGAAATGCCTTAAAAATGGCTTTAAAATGGATTTGGAGCATGGAGACGATTATCTCGGGATTGCAAGATAACCAAACAAAACTTTTAGTGGATTTCTACTTATTTTATTAAATATCATCTCCACCAAACAGGACAAGCTTGCATCTGTTATAGTTTTGGAGAAAAATGTGTTCATTTCATGTATGCGCGAAATGCCTTAAAAATGGCTTTAAAATGGATTTGGAGCATGGAGACGATTATCTCGGGATTGCAAGATAACCAAACAAAACTTTTAGTGGATTTCTACTTATTTTATTAAATATCATCTCCACCAAACAGGACAAGCTTGCATCTGTTATAGTTTTGGAGAAAAATGTGTTCATTTCATGTATGCGCGAAATGCCTTAAAAATGGCTTTAAAATGGATTTGGAGCATGGAGACGATTATCTCGGGATTGCAAGATAACCAAACAAAACTTTTAGTGGATTTCTACTTATTTTATTAAATATCATCTCCACCAAACAGGACAAGCTTGCATCTGTTATAGTTTTGGAGAAAAATGTGTTCATTTCATGTATGCGCGAAATGCCTTAAAAATGGCTTTAAAATGGATTTGGAGCATGGAGACGATTATCTCGGGATTGCAAGATAACCAAACAAAACTTTTAGTGGATTTCTACTTATTTTATTAAATATCATCTCCACCAAACAGGACATGCTTGCATCTGTTATAGTTTTGGAGAAAAATGTGTTCATTTCATGTATGCGCGAAATGCCTTAAAAATGGCTTTAAAATGGATTTGGAGCATGGAGACGATTATCTCGGGATTGCAAGATAACCAAACAAAACTTTTAGTGGATTTCTACTTATTTTATTAAATATCATCTCCACCAAACAGGACAAGCTTGCATCTGTTATAGTTTTGGAGAAAAATGTGTTCATTTCATGTATGCGCGAAATGCCTTAAAAATGGCTTTAAAATGGATTTGGAGCATGGAGACGATTATCTCGGGATTGCAAGATAACCAAACAAAACTTTTAGTGGATTTCTACTTATTTTATTAAATATCATCTCCACCAAACAGGACAAGCTTGCATCTGTTATAGTTTTGGAGAAAAATGTGTTCATTTCATGTATGCGCGAAATGCCTTAAAAATGGCTTTAAAATGGATTTGGAGCATGGAGACGATTATCTCGGGATTGCAAGATAACCAAACAAAACTTTTACTGGATTTCTACTTATTTTATTAAATATCATCTCCACCAAACAGGACAAGCTTGCATCTGTTATAGTTTTGGAGAAAAATGTGTTCATTTCATGTATGCGCGAAATGCCTTAAAAATGGCTTTAAAATAGATTTGGAGCATGGAGACGATTATCTCGGGATTGCAAGATAACCAAACAAAACTTTTAGTGGATTTCTACTTATTTTATTAAATATCATCTCCACCAAACAGGACAAGCTTGCATCTGTTATAGTTTTGGAGAAAAATGTGTTCATTTCATGTATGCGCGAAATGCCTTAAAAATGGCTTTAAAATGGATTTGGAGCATGGAGACGATTATCTCGGGATTGCAAGATAACCAAACAAAACTTTTAGTGGATTTCTACTTATTTTATTAAATATCATCTCCACCAAACAGGACAAGCTTGCATCTGTTATAGTTTTGGAGAAAAATGTGTTCATTTCATGTATGCGCGAAATGCCTTAAAAATGGCTTTAAAATGGATTTGGAGCATGGAGACGATTATCTCGGGATTGCAAGATAACCAAACAAAACTTTTAGTGGATTTCTACTTATTTTATTAAATATCATCTCCACCAAACAGGACAAGCTTGCATCTGTTATAGTTTTGGAGAAAAATGTGTTCATTTCATGTATGCGCGAAATGCCTTAAAAATGGCTTTAAAATGGATTTGGAGCATGGAGACGATTATCTCGGGATTGCAAGATAACCAAACAAAACTTTTAGTGGATTTCTACTTATTTTATTAAATATCATCTCCACCAAACAGGACAAGCTTGCATCTGTTATAGTTTTGGAGAAAAATGTGTTCATTTCATGTATGCGCGAAATGCCTTAAAAATGGCTTTAAAATGGATTTGGAGCATGGAGACGATTATCTCGGGATTGCAAGATAACCAAACAAAACTTTTAGTGGATTTCTACTTATTTTATTAAATATCATCTCCACCAAACAGGACAAGCTTGCATCTGTTATAGTTTTGGAGAAAAATGTGTTCATTTCATGTATGCGCGAAATGCCTTAAAAATGGCTTTAAAATGGATTTGGAGCATGGAGACGATTATCTCGGGATTGCAAGATAACCAAACAAAACTTTTAGTGGATTTCTACTTATTTTATTAAATATCATCTCCACCAAACAGGACAAGCTTGCATCTGTTATAGTTTTGGAGAAAAATGTGTTCATTTCATGTATGCGCGAAATGCCTTAAAAATGGCTTTAAAATGGATTTGGAGCATGGAGACGATTATCTCGGGATTGCAAGATAACCAAACAAAACTTTTAGTGGATTTCTACTTATTTTATTAAATATCATCTCCACCAAACAGGACAAGCTTGCATCTGTTATAGTTTTGGAGAAAAATGTGTTCATTTCATGTATGCGCGAAATGCCTTAAAAATGGCTTTAAAATGGATTTGGAGCATGGAGACGATTATCTCGGGATTGCAAGATAACCAAACAAAACTTTTAGTGGATTTCTACTTATTTTTTTAAATATCATCTCCACCAAACAGGACAAGCTTGCATCTGTTATAGTTTTGGAGAAAAATGTGTTCATTTCATGTATGCGCGAAATGCCTTAAAAATGGCTTTAAAATGGATTTGGAGCATGGAGACGATTATCTCGGGATTGCAAGATAACCAAACAAAACTTTTAGTGGATTTCTACTTATTTTATTAAATATCATCTCCACCAAACAGGACAAGCTTGCATCTGTTATAGTTTTGGAGAAAAATGTGTTCATTTCATGTATGCGCGAAATGCCTTAAAAATGGCTTTAAAATGGATTTGGAGCATGGAGACGATTATCTCGGGATTGCAAGATAACCAAACAAAACTTTTAGTGGATTTCTACTTATTTTATTAAATATCATCTCCACCAAACAGGACAAGCTTGCATCTGTTATAGTTTTGGAGAAAAATGTGTTCATTTCATGTATGCGCGAAATGCCTTAAAAATGGCTTTAAAATGGATTTGGAGCATGGAGACGATTATCTCGGGATTGCAAGATAACCAAACAAAACTTTTAGTGGATTTCTACTTATTTTATTAAATATCATCTCCACCAAACAGGACAAGCTTGCATCTGTTATAGTTTTGGAGAAAAATGTGTTCATTTCATGTATGCGCGAAATGCCTTAAAAATGGCTTTAAAATGGATTTGGAGCATGGAGACGATTATCTCGGGATTGCAAGATAACCAAACAAAACTTTTAGTGGATTTCTACTTATTTTATTAAATATCATCTCCACCAAACAGGACAAGCTTGCATCTGTTATAGTTTTGGAGAAAAATGTGTTCATTTCATGTATGCGCGAAATGCCTTAAAAATGGCTTTAAAATGGATTTGGAGCATGGAGACGATTATCTCGGGATTGCAAGATAACCAAACAAAACTTTTAGTGGATTTCTACTTATTTTATTAAATATCATCTCCACCAAACAGGACAAGCTTGCATCTGTTATAGTTTTGGAGAAAAATGTGTTCATTTCATGTATGCGCGAAATGCCTTAAAAATGGCTTTAAAATGGATTTGGAGCATGGAGACGATTATCTCGGGATTGCAAGATAACCAAACAAAACTTTTAGTGGATTTCTACTTATTTTATTAAATATCATCTCCACCAAACAGGACAAGCTTGCATCTGTTATAGTTTTGGAGAAAAATGTGTTCATTTCATGTATGCGCGAAATGCCTTAAAATGGCTTTAAAATGGATTTGGAGCATGGAGACGATTATCTCGGGATTGCAAGATAACCAAACAAAACTTTTAGTGGATTTCTACTTATTTTATTAAATATCATCTCCACCAAACAGGACAAGCTTGCATCTGTTATAGTTTTGGAGAAAAATGTGTTCATTTCATGTATGCGCGAAATGCCTTAAAAATGGCTTTAAAATGGATTTGGAGCATGGAGACGATTATCTCGGGATTGCAAGATAACCAAACAAAACTTTTAGTGGATTTCTACTTATTTTATTAAATATCATCTCCACCAAACAGGACAAGCTTGCATCTGTTATAGTTTTGGAGAAAAATGTGTTCATTTCATGTATGCGCGAAATGCCTTAAAAAATGGCTTTAAAATGGATTTGGAGCATGGAGACGATTATCTCGGGATTGCAAGATAACCAAACAAAACTTTTAGTGGATTTCTACTTATTTTATTAAATATCATCTCCACCAAACAGGACAAGCTTGCATCTGTTATAGTTTTGGAGAAAAATGTGTTCATTTCATGTATGCGCGAAATGCCTTAAAAATGGCTTTAAAATGGATTTGGAGCATGGAGACGATTATCTCGGGATTGCAAGATAACCAAACAAAACTTTTAGTGGATTTCTACTTATTTTATTAAATATCATCTCCACCAAACAGGACAAGCTTGCATCTGTTATAGTTTTGGAGAAAAAATGTGTTCATTTCATGTATGCGCGAAATGCCTTAAAAATGGCTTTAAAATGGATTTGGAGCCTGGAGACGATTATCTCGGGATTGCAAGATAACCAAACAAAACTTTTAGTGGATTTCTACTTATTTTATTAAATATCATCTCCACCAAACAGGACAAGCTTGCATCTGTTATAGTTTTGGAGAAAAATGTGTTCATTTCATGTATGCGCGAAATGCCTTAAAAATGGCTTTAAAATGGATTTGGAGCCTGGAGACGATTATCTCGGGATTGCAAGATAACCAAACAAAACTTTTAGTGGATTTCTACTTATTTTATTAAATATCATCTCCACCAAACAGGACAAGCTTGCATCTGTTATAGTTTTGGAGAAAAATGTGTTCATTTCATGTATGCGCGAAATGCCTTAAAAATGGCTTTAAAATGGATTTGGAGCATGGAGACGATTATCTCGGGATTGCAAGATAACCAAACAAAACTTTTAGTGGATTTCTACTTATTTTATTAAATATCATCTCCACCAAACAGACAAGCTTGCATCTGTTATAGTTTTGGAGAAAAATGTGTTCATTTCATGTATGCGCGAAATGCCTTAAAAATGGCTTTAAAATGGATTTGGAGCATGGAGACGATTATCTCGGATTGCAAGATAACCAAACAAAACTTTTAGTGGATTTCTACTTATTTTATTAAATATCATCTCCACCAAACAGGACAAGCTTGCATCTGTTATAGTTTTGGAGAAAAATGTGTTCATTTCATGTATGCGCGAAATGCCTTAAAAATGGCTTTAAAATGGATTTGGAGCATGGAGACGATTATCTCGGGATTGCAAGATAACCAAACAAAACTTTTAGTGGATTTCTACTTATTTTATTAAATATCATCTCCACCAAACAGGACAAGCTTGCATCTGTTATAGTTTTGGAGAAAAATGTGTTCATTTCATGTATGCGCGAAATGCCTTAAAAATGGCTTTAAAATGGATTTGGAGCATGGAGACGATTATCTCGGGATTGCAAGATAACCAAACAAAACTTTTAGTGGATTTCTACTTATTTTATTAAATATCATCTCCACCAAACAGGACAAGCTTGCATCTGTTATAGTTTTGGAGAAAAATGTGTTCATTTCATGTATGCGCGAAATGCCTTAAAAATGGCTTTAAAATGGATTTGGAGCATGGAGACGATTATCTCGGGATTGCAAGATAACCAAACAAAACTTTTAGTGGATTTCTACTTATTTTATTAAATATCATCTCCACCAAACAGGACAAGCTTGCATCTGTTATAGTTTTGGAGAAAAATGTGTTCATTTCATGTATGCGCGAAATGCCTTAAAAATGGCTTTTAAAATGGATTTGGAGCATGGAGACGATTATCTCGGGATTGCAAGATAACCAAAACAAAACTTTAGTGGATTTCTACTTATTTTATTAAATATCATCTCCACCAAACAGGACAAGCTTGCATCTGTTATAGTTTTGGAGAAAAATGTGTTCATTTCATGTATGCGCGAAATGCCTTAAAAATGGCTTTAAAATGGATTTGGAGCATGGAGACGATTATCTCGGGATTGCAAGATAACCAAACAAAACTTTTAGTGGATTTCTACTTATTTTATTAAATATCATCTCACACCAAACAGGACAAGCTTGCATCTGTTATAGTTTTGGAGAAAAATGTGTTCATTTCATGTATGCGCGAAATGCCTTAAAAATAGCTTTAAAATGGATTTGGAGCATGGAGACGATTATCTCGGGATTGCAAGATAACCAAACAAAACTTTTAGTGGATTTCTACTTATTTTATTAAATATCATCTCCACCAAACAGGACAAGCTTGCATCTGTTATAGTTTTGGAGAAAAATGTGTTCATTTCATGTATGCGCGAAATGCCTTAAAAATGGCTTTAAAATGGATTTGGAGCATGGAGACGATTATCTCGGGATTGCAAGATAACCAAACAAAACTTTTAGTGGATTTCTACTTATTTTATTAAATATCAGTCTCCACCAAAACAGGACAAGCTTGCATCTGTTATAGTTTTGGAGAAAATGTGTTCATTTCATGTATGCGCGAAATGCCTTAAAAATGGCTTTAAAATGGATTTGGAGCATGGAGACGATTATCTCGGGATTGCAAGATAACCAAACAAAACTTTTAGTGGATTTCTACTTATTTTATTAAATATCATCTCCACCAAACAGGACAAGCTTGCATCTGTTATAGTTTTGGAGAAAAATGTGTTCATTTCATGTATGCGCGAAATGCCTTAAAAATAGCTTTAAAATGGATTTGGAGCCTGGAGACGATTATCTCGGGATTGCAAGATAACCAAACAAAACTTTTAGTGGATTTCTACTTATTTTATTAAATATCATCTCCACCAAACAGGACAAGCTTGCATCTGTTATAGTTTTGGAGAAAAATGTGTTCATTTCATGTATGCGCGAAATGCCTTAAAAATGGCTTTAAAATGGATTTGGAGCATGGAGACGATTATCTCGGGATTGCAAGATAACCAAACAAAACTTTTAGTGGATTTCTACTTATTTTATTAAATATCATCTCCACCAAACAGGACAAGCTTGCATCTGTTATAGTTTTGGAGAAAAATGTGTTCATTTCATGTATGCGCGAAATGCCTTAAAAATGGCTTTAAAATGGATTTGGAGCATGGAGACGATTATCTCGGGATTGCAAGATAACCAAACAAAACTTTTAGTGGATTTCTACTTATTTTATTAAATATCATCTCCACCAAACAGGACAAGCTTGCATCTGTTATAGTTTTGGAGAAAAATGTGTTCATTTCATGTATGCGCGAAATGCCTTAAAAATGGCTTTAAAATGGATTTGGAGCATGGAGACGATTATCTCGGGATTGCAAGATAACCAAACAAAACTTTTAGTGGATTTCTACTTATTTTATTAAATATCATCTCCACCAAACAGGACAAGCTTGCATCTGTTATAGTTTTGGAGAAAAATGTGTTCATTTCATGTATGCGCGAAATGCCTTAAAAATGGCTTTAAAATGGATTTGGAGCATGGAGACGATTATCTCGGGATTGCAAGATAACCAAACAAAACTTTTAGTGGATTTCTACTTATTTTATTAAATATCATCTCCACCAAACAGGACAAGCTTGCATCTGTTATAGTTTTGGAGAAAAATGTGTTCATTTCATGTATGCGCGAAATGCCTTAAAAATGGCTTTAAAATGGATTTGGAGCATGGAGACGATTATCTCGGGATTGCAAGATAACCAAACAAAACTTTTAGTGGATTTCTACTTATTTTATTAAATATCATCTCCACCAAACAGGACAAGCTTGCATCTGTTATAGTTTTGGAGAAAAATGTGTTCATTTCATGTATGCGCGAAATGCCTTAAAAATGGCTTTAAAATGGATTTGGAGCATGGAGACGATTATCTCGGGATTGCAAGATAACCAAACAAAACTTTTAGTGGATTTCTACTTATTTTATTAAATATCATCTCCACCAAACAGGACAAGCTTGCATCTGTTATAGTTTTGGAGAAAAATGTGTTCATTTCATGTATGCGCGAAATGCCTTAAAAATGGCTTTAAAATGGATTTGGAGCATGGAGACGATTATCTCGGGATTGCAAGATAACCAAACAAAACTTTTAGTGGATTTCTACTTATTTTATTAAATATCATCTCCACCAAACAGGACAAGCTTGCATCTGTTATAGTTTTGGAGAAAAATGTGTTCATTTCATGTATGCGCGAAATGCCTTAAAAATGGCTTTAAAATGGATTTGGAGCATGGAGACGATTATCTCGGGATTGCAAGATAACCAAACAAAACTTTTAGTGGATTTCTACTTATTTTATTAAATATCATCTCCACCAAACAGGACAAGCTTGCATCTGTTATAGTTTTGGAGAAAAATGTGTTCATTTCATGTATGCGCGAAATGCCTTAAAAATGGCTTTAAAATGGATTTGGAGCATGGAGACGATTATCTCGGGATTGCAAGATAACCAAACAAAACTTTTAGTGGATTTCTACTTATTTTATTAAATATCATCTCCACCAAACAGGACAAGCTTGCATCTGTTATAGTTTTGGAGAAAAATGTGTTCATTTCATGTATGCGCGAAATGCCTTAAAAATGGCTTTAAAATGGATTTGGAGCATGGAGACGATTATCTCGGGATTGCAAGATAACCAAACAAAACTTTTAGTGGATTTCTACTTATTTTATTAAATATCATCTCCACCAAACAGGACAAGCTTGCATCTGTTATAGTTTTGGAGAAAAATGTGTTCATTTCATGTATGCGCGAAATGCCTTAAAAATGGCTTTAAAATGGATTTGGAGCATGGAGACGATTATCTCGGGATTGCAAGATAACCAAACAAAACTTTTAGTGGATTTCTACTTATTTTATTAAATATCATCTCCACCAAACAGGACAAGCTTGCATCTGTTATAGTTTTGGAGAAAAATGTGTTCATTTCATGTATGCGCGAAATGCCTTAAAAATGGCTTTAAAATGGATTTGGAGCATGGAGACGATTATCTCGGGATTGCAAGATAACCAAACAAAACTTTTAGTGGATTTCTACTTATTTTATTAAATATCATCTCCACCAAACAGGACAAGCTTGCATCTGTTATAGTTTTGGAGAAAAATGTGTTCATTTCATGTATGCGCGAAATGCCTTAAAAATGGCTTTAAAATGGATTTGGAGCATGGAGACGATTATCTCGGGATTGCAAGATAACCAAACAAAACTTTTAGTGGATTTCTACTTATTTTATTAAATATCATCTCCACCAAACAGGACAAGCTTGCATCTGTTATAGTTTTGGAGAAAAATGTGTTCATTTCATGTATGCGCGAAATGCCTTAAAAATGGCTTTAAAATGGATTTGGAGCATGGAGACGATTATCTCGGGATTGCAAGATAACCAAACAAAACTTTTAGTGGATTTCTACTTATTTTATTAAATATCATCTCCACCAAACAGGACAAGCTTGCATCTGTTATAGTTTTGGAGAAAAATGTGTTCATTTCATGTATGCGCGAAATGCCTTAAAAATGGCTTTAAAATGGATTTGGAGCATGGAGACGATTATCTCGGGATTGCAAGATAACCAAACAAAACTTTTAGTGGATTTCTACTTATTTTATTAAATATCATCTCCACCAAACAGGACAAGCTTGCATCTGTTATAGTTTTGGAGAAAAATGTGTTCATTTCATGTATGCGCGAAATGCCTTAAAAATGGCTTTAAAATGGATTTGGAGCATGGAGACGATTATCTCGGGATTGCAAGATAACCAAACAAAACTTTTAGTGGATTTCTACTTATTTTATTAAATATCATCTCCACCAAACAGGACAAGCTTGCATCTGTTATAGTTTTGGAGAAAAATGTGTTCATTTCATGTATGCGCGAAATGCCTTAAAAATGGCTTTAAAATGGATTTGGAGCATGGAGACGATTATCTCGGGATTGCAAGATAACCAAACAAAACTTTTAGTGGATTTCTACTTATTTTATTAAATATCATCTCCACCAAACAGGACAAGCTTGCATCTGTTATAGTTTTGGAGAAAAATGTGTTCATTTCATGTATGCGCGAAATGCCTTAAAAATGGCTTTAAAATGGATTTGGAGCATGGAGACGATTATCTCGGGATTGCAAGATAACCAAACAAAACTTTTAGTGGATTTCTACTTATTTTATTAAATATCATCTCCACCAAACAGGACAAGCTTGCATCTGTTATAGTTTTGGAGAAAAATGTGTTCATTTCATGTATGCGCGAAATGCCTTAAAAATGGCTTTAAAATGGATTTGGAGCATGGAGACGATTATCTCGGGATTGCAAGATAACCAAACAAAACTTTTAGTGGATTTCTACTTATTTTATTAAATATCATCTCCACCAAACAGGACAAGCTTGCATCTGTTATAGTTTTGGAGAAAAATGTGTTCATTTCATGTATGCGCGAAATGCCTTAAAAATGGCTTTAAAATGGATTTGGAGCATGGAGACGATTATCTCGGGATTGCAAGATAACCAAACAAAACTTTTAGTGGATTTCTACTTATTTTATTAAATATCATCTCCACCAAACAGGACAAGCTTGCATCTGTTATAGTTTTGGAGAAAAATGTGTTCATTTCATGTATGCGCGAAATGCCTTAAAAATGGCTTTAAAATGGATTTGGAGCATGGAGACGATTATCTCGGGATTGCAAGATAACCAAACAAAACTTTTAGTGGATTTCTACTTATTTTATTAAATATCATCTCCACCAAACAGGACAAGCTTGCATCTGTTATAGTTTTGGAGAAAAATGTGTTCATTTCATGTATGCGCGAAATGCCTTAAAAATGGCTTTAAAATGGATTTGGAGCATGGAGACGATTATCTCGGGATTGCAAGATAACCAAACAAAACTTTTAGTGGATTTCTACTTATTTTATTAAATATCATCTCCACCAAACAGGACAAGCTTGCATCTGTTATAGTTTTGGAGAAAAATGTGTTCATTTCATGTATGCGCGAAATGCCTTAAAAATGGCTTTAAAATGGATTTGGAGCATGGAGACGATTATCTCGGGATTGCAAGATAACCAAACAAAACTTTTAGTGGATTTCTACTTATTTTATTAAATATCATCTCCACCAAACAGGACAAGCTTGCATCTGTTATAGTTTTGGAGAAAAATGTGTTCATTTCATGTATGCGCGAAATGCCTTAAAAATGGCTTTAAAATGGATTTGGAGCATGGAGACGATTATCTCGGGATTGCAAGATAACCAAACAAAACTTTTAGTGGATTTCTACTTATTTTATTAAATATCATCTCCACCAAACAGGACAAGCTTGCATCTGTTATAGTTTTGGAGAAAAATGTGTTCATTTCATGTATGCGCGAAATGCCTTAAAAATGGCTTTAAAATGGATTTGGAGCATGGAGACGATTATCTCGGGATTGCAAGATAACCAAACAAAACTTTTAGTGGATTTCTACTTATTTTATTAAATATCATCTCCACCAAACAGGACAAGCTTGCATCTGTTATAGTTTTGGAGAAAAATGTGTTCATTTCATGTATGCGCGAAATGCCTTAAAAATGGCTTTAAAATGGATTTGGAGCATGGAGACGATTATCTCGGGATTGCAAGATAACCAAACAAAACTTTTAGTGGATTTCTACTTATTTTATTAAATATCATCTCCACCAAACAGGACAAGCTTGCATCTGTTATAGTTTTGGAGAAAAATGTGTTCATTTCATGTATGCGCGAAATGCCTTAAAAATGGCTTTAAAATGGATTTGGAGCATGGAGACGATTATCTCGGGATTGCAAGATAACCAAACAAAACTTTTAGTGGATTTCTACTTATTTTATTAAATATCATCTCCACCAAACAGGACAAGCTTGCATCTGTTATAGTTTTGGAGAAAAATGTGTTCATTTCATGTATGCGCGAAATGCCTTAAAAATGGCTTTAAAATGGATTTGGAGCATGGAGACGATTATCTCGGGATTGCAAGATAACCAAACAAAACTTTTAGTGGATTTCTACTTATTTTATTAAATATCATCTCCACCAAACAGGACAAGCTTGCATCTGTTATAGTTTTGGAGAAAAATGTGTTCATTTCATGTATGCGCGAAATGCCTTAAAAATGGCTTTAAAATGGATTTGGAGCATGGAGACGATTATCTCGGGATTGCAAGATAACCAAACAAAACTTTTAGTGGATTTCTACTTATTTTATTAAATATCATCTCCACCAAACAGGACAAGCTTGCATCTGTTATAGTTTTGGAGAAAAATGTGTTCATTTCATGTATGCGCGAAATGCCTTAAAAATGGCTTTAAAATGGATTTGGAGCATGGAGACGATTATCTCGGGATTGCAAGATAACCAAACAAAACTTTTAGTGGATTTCTACTTATTTTATTAAATATCATCTCCACCAAACAGGACAAGCTTGCATCTGTTATAGTTTTGGAGAAAAATGTGTTCATTTCATGTATGCGCGAAATGCCTTAAAAATGGCTTTAAAATGGATTTGGAGCATGGAGACGATTATCTCGGGATTGCAAGATAACCAAACAAAACTTTTAGTGGATTTCTACTTATTTTATTAAATATCATCTCCACCAAACAGGACAAGCTTGCATCTGTTATAGTTTTGGAGAAAAATGTGTTCATTTCATGTATGCGCGAAATGCCTTAAAAATGGCTTTAAAATGGATTTGGAGCATGGAGACGATTATCTCGGGATTGCAAGATAACCAAACAAAACTTTTAGTGGATTTCTACTTATTTTATTAAATATCATCTCCACCAAACAGGACAAGCTTGCATCTGTTATAGTTTTGGAGAAAAATGTGTTCATTTCATGTATGCGCGAAATGCCTTAAAAATGGCTTTAAAATGGATTTGGAGCATGGAGACGATTATCTCGGGATTGCAAGATAACCAAACAAAACTTTTAGTGGATTTCTACTTATTTTATTAAATATCATCTCCACCAAACAGGACAAGCTTGCATCTGTTATAGTTTTGGAGAAAAATGTGTTCATTTCATGTATGCGCGAAATGCCTTAAAAATGGCTTTAAAATGGATTTGGAGCATGGAGACGATTATCTCGGGATTGCAAGATAACCAAACAAAACTTTTAGTGGATTTCTACTTATTTTATTAAATATCATCTCCACCAAACAGGACAAGCTTGCATCTGTTATAGTTTTGGAGAAAAATGTGTTCATTTCATGTATGCGCGAAATGCCTTAAAAATGGCTTTAAAATGGATTTGGAGCATGGAGACGATTATCTCGGGATTGCAAGATAACCAAACAAAACTTTTAGTGGATTTCTACTTATTTTATTAAATATCATCTCCACCAAACAGGACAAGCTTGCATCTGTTATAGTTTTGGAGAAAAATGTGTTCATTTCATGTATGCGCGAAATGCCTTAAAAATGGCTTTAAAATGGATTTGGAGCATGGAGACGATTATCTCGGGATTGCAAGATAACCAAACAAAACTTTTAGTGGATTTCTACTTATTTTATTAAATATCATCTCCACCAAACAGGACAAGCTTGCATCTGTTATAGTTTTGGAGAAAAATGTGTTCATTTCATGTATGCGCGAAATGCCTTAAAAATGGCTTTAAAATGGATTTGGAGCATGGAGACGATTATCTCGGGATTGCAAGATAACCAAACAAAACTTTTAGTGGATTTCTACTTATTTTATTAAATATCATCTCCACCAAACAGGACAAGCTTGCATCTGTTATAGTTTTGGAGAAAAATGTGTTCATTTCATGTATGCGCGAAATGCCTTAAAAATGGCTTTAAAATGGATTTGGAGCATGGAGACGATTATCTCGGGATTGCAAGATAACCAAACAAAACTTTTAGTGGATTTCTACTTATTTTATTAAATATCATCTCCACCAAACAGGACAAGCTTGCATCTGTTATAGTTTTGGAGAAAAATGTGTTCATTTCATGTATGCGCGAAATGCCTTAAAAATGGCTTTAAAATGGATTTGGAGCATGGAGACGATTATCTCGGGATTGCAAGATAACCAAACAAAACTTTTAGTGGATTTCTACTTATTTTATTAAATATCATCTCCACCAAACAGGACAAGCTTGCATCTGTTATAGTTTTGGAGAAAAATGTGTTCATTTCATGTATGCGCGAAATGCCTTAAAAATGGCTTTAAAATGGATTTGGAGCATGGAGACGATTATCTCGGGATTGCAAGATAACCAAACAAAACTTTTAGTGGATTTCTACTTATTTTATTAAATATCATCTCCACCAAACAGGACAAGCTTGCATCTGTTATAGTTTTGGAGAAAAATGTGTTCATTTCATGTATGCGCGAAATGCCTTAAAAATGGCTTTAAAATGGATTTGGAGCATGGAGACGATTATCTCGGGATTGCAAGATAACCAAACAAAACTTTTAGTGGATTTCTACTTATTTTATTAAATATCATCTCCACCAAACAGGACAAGCTTGCATCTGTTATAGTTTTGGAGAAAAATGTGTTCATTTCATGTATGCGCGAAATGCCTTAAAAATGGCTTTAAAATGGATTTGGAGCATGGAGACGATTATCTCGGGATTGCAAGATAACCAAACAAAACTTTTAGTGGATTTCTACTTATTTTATTAAATATCATCTCCACCAAACAGGACAAGCTTGCATCTGTTATAGTTTTGGAGAAAAATGTGTTCATTTCATGTATGCGCGAAATGCCTTAAAAATGGCTTTAAAATGGATTTGGAGCATGGAGACGATTATCTCGGGATTGCAAGATAACCAAACAAAACTTTTAGTGGATTTCTACTTATTTTATTAAATATCATCTCCACCAAACAGGACAAGCTTGCATCTGTTATAGTTTTGGAGAAAAATGTGTTCATTTCATGTATGCGCGAAATGCCTTAAAAATGGCTTTAAAATGGATTTGGAGCATGGAGACGATTATCTCGGGATTGCAAGATAACCAAACAAAACTTTTAGTGGATTTCTACTTATTTTATTAAATATCATCTCCACCAAACAGGACAAGCTTGCATCTGTTATAGTTTTGGAGAAAAATGTGTTCATTTCATGTATGCGCGAAATGCCTTAAAAATGGCTTTAAAATGGATTTGGAGCATGGAGACGATTATCTCGGGATTGCAAGATAACCAAACAAAACTTTTAGTGGATTTCTACTTATTTTATTAAATATCATCTCCACCAAACAGGACAAGCTTGCATCTGTTATAGTTTTGGAGAAAAATGTGTTCATTTCATGTATGCGCGAAATGCCTTAAAAATGGCTTTAAAATGGATTTGGAGCATGGAGACGATTATCTCGGGATTGCAAGATAACCAAACAAAACTTTTAGTGGATTTCTACTTATTTTATTAAATATCATCTCCACCAAACAGGACAAGCTTGCATCTGTTATAGTTTTGGAGAAAAATGTGTTCATTTCATGTATGCGCGAAATGCCTTAAAAATGGCTTTAAAATGGATTTGGAGCATGGAGACGATTATCTCGGGATTGCAAGATAACCAAACAAAACTTTTAGTGGATTTCTACTTATTTTATTAAATATCATCTCCACCAAACAGGACAAGCTTGCATCTGTTATAGTTTTGGAGAAAAATGTGTTCATTTCATGTATGCGCGAAATGCCTTAAAAATGGCTTTAAAATGGATTTGGAGCATGGAGACGATTATCTCGGGATTGCAAGATAACCAAACAAAACTTTTAGTGGATTTCTACTTATTTTATTAAATATCATCTCCACCAAACAGGACAAGCTTGCATCTGTTATAGTTTTGGAGAAAAATGTGTTCATTTCATGTATGCGCGAAATGCCTTAAAAATGGCTTTAAAATGGATTTGGAGCATGGAGACGATTATCTCGGGATTGCAAGATAACCAAACAAAACTTTTAGTGGATTTCTACTTATTTTATTAAATATCATCTCCACCAAACAGGACAAGCTTGCATCTGTTATAGTTTTGGAGAAAAATGTGTTCATTTCATGTATGCGCGAAATGCCTTAAAAATGGCTTTAAAATGGATTTGGAGCATGGAGACGATTATCTCGGGATTGCAAGATAACCAAACAAAACTTTTAGTGGATTTCTACTTATTTTATTAAATATCATCTCCACCAAACAGGACAAGCTTGCATCTGTTATAGTTTTGGAGAAAAATGTGTTCATTTCATGTATGCGCGAAATGCCTTAAAAATGGCTTTAAAATGGATTTGGAGCATGGAGACGATTATCTCGGGATTGCAAGATAACCAAACAAAACTTTTAGTGGATTTCTACTTATTTTATTAAATATCATCTCCACCAAACAGGACAAGCTTGCATCTGTTATAGTTTTGGAGAAAAATGTGTTCATTTCATGTATGCGCGAAATGCCTTAAAAATGGCTTTAAAATGGATTTGGAGCATGGAGACGATTATCTCGGGATTGCAAGATAACCAAACAAAACTTTTAGTGGATTTCTACTTATTTTATTAAATATCATCTCCACCAAACAGGACAAGCTTGCATCTGTTATAGTTTTGGAGAAAAATGTGTTCATTTCATGTATGCGCGAAATGCCTTAAAAATGGCTTTAAAATGGATTTGGAGCATGGAGACGATTATCTCGGGATTGCAAGATAACCAAACAAAACTTTTAGTGGATTTCTACTTATTTTATTAAATATCATCTCCACCAAACAGGACAAGCTTGCATCTGTTATAGTTTTGGAGAAAAATGTGTTCATTTCATGTATGCGCGAAATGCCTTAAAAATGGCTTTAAAATGGATTTGGAGCATGGAGACGATTATCTCGGGATTGCAAGATAACCAAACAAAACTTTTAGTGGATTTCTACTTATTTTATTAAATATCATCTCCACCAAACAGGACAAGCTTGCATCTGTTATAGTTTTGGAGAAAAATGTGTTCATTTCATGTATGCGCGAAATGCCTTAAAAATGGCTTTAAAATGGATTTGGAGCATGGAGACGATTATCTCGGGATTGCAAGATAACCAAACAAAACTTTTAGTGGATTTCTACTTATTTTATTAAATATCATCTCCACCAAACAGGACAAGCTTGCATCTGTTATAGTTTTGGAGAAAAATGTGTTCATTTCATGTATGCGCGAAATGCCTTAAAAATGGCTTTAAAATGGATTTGGAGCATGGAGACGATTATCTCGGGATTGCAAGATAACCAAACAAAACTTTTAGTGGATTTCTACTTATTTTATTAAATATCATCTCCACCAAACAGGACAAGCTTGCATCTGTTATAGTTTTGGAGAAAAATGTGTTCATTTCATGTATGCGCGAAATGCCTTAAAAATGGCTTTAAAATGGATTTGGAGCATGGAGACGATTATCTCGGGATTGCAAGATAACCAAACAAAACTTTTAGTGGATTTCTACTTATTTTATTAAATATCATCTCCACCAAACAGGACAAGCTTGCATCTGTTATAGTTTTGGAGAAAAATGTGTTCATTTCATGTATGCGCGAAATGCCTTAAAAATGGCTTTAAAATGGATTTGGAGCATGGAGACGATTATCTCGGGATTGCAAGATAACCAAACAAAACTTTTAGTGGATTTCTACTTATTTTATTAAATATCATCTCCACCAAACAGGACAAGCTTGCATCTGTTATAGTTTTGGAGAAAAATGTGTTCATTTCATGTATGCGCGAAATGCCTTAAAAATGGCTTTAAAATGGATTTGGAGCATGGAGACGATTATCTCGGGATTGCAAGATAACCAAACAAAACTTTTAGTGGATTTCTACTTATTTTATTAAATATCATCTCCACCAAACAGGACAAGCTTGCATCTGTTATAGTTTTGGAGAAAAATGTGTTCATTTCATGTATGCGCGAAATGCCTTAAAAATGGCTTTAAAATGGATTTGGAGCATGGAGACGATTATCTCGGGATTGCAAGATAACCAAACAAAACTTTTAGTGGATTTCTACTTATTTTATTAAATATCATCTCCACCAAACAGGACAAGCTTGCATCTGTTATAGTTTTGGAGAAAAATGTGTTCATTTCATGTATGCGCGAAATGCCTTAAAAATGGCTTTAAAATGGATTTGGAGCATGGAGACGATTATCTCGGGATTGCAAGATAACCAAACAAAACTTTTAGTGGATTTCTACTTATTTTATTAAATATCATCTCCACCAAACAGGACAAGCTTGCATCTGTTATAGTTTTGGAGAAAAATGTGTTCATTTCATGTATGCGCGAAATGCCTTAAAAATGGCTTTAAAATGGATTTGGAGCATGGAGACGATTATCTCGGGATTGCAAGATAACCAAACAAAACTTTTAGTGGATTTCTACTTATTTTATTAAATATCATCTCCACCAAACAGGACAAGCTTGCATCTGTTATAGTTTTGGAGAAAAATGTGTTCATTTCATGTATGCGCGAAATGCCTTAAAAATGGCTTTAAAATGGATTTGGAGCATGGAGACGATTATCTCGGGATTGCAAGATAACCAAACAAAACTTTTAGTGGATTTCTACTTATTTTATTAAATATCATCTCCACCAAACAGGACAAGCTTGCATCTGTTATAGTTTTGGAGAAAAATGTGTTCATTTCATGTATGCGCGAAATGCCTTAAAAATGGCTTTAAAATGGATTTGGAGCATGGAGACGATTATCTCGGGATTGCAAGATAACCAAACAAAACTTTTAGTGGATTTCTACTTATTTTATTAAATATCATCTCCACCAAACAGGACAAGCTTGCATCTGTTATAGTTTTGGAGAAAAATGTGTTCATTTCATGTATGCGCGAAATGCCTTAAAAATGGCTTTAAAATGGATTTGGAGCATGGAGACGATTATCTCGGGATTGCAAGATAACCAAACAAAACTTTTAGTGGATTTCTACTTATTTTATTAAATATCATCTCCACCAAACAGGACAAGCTTGCATCTGTTATAGTTTTGGAGAAAAATGTGTTCATTTCATGTATGCGCGAAATGCCTTAAAAATGGCTTTAAAATGGATTTGGAGCATGGAGACGATTATCTCGGGATTGCAAGATAACCAAACAAAACTTTTAGTGGATTTCTACTTATTTTATTAAATATCATCTCCACCAAACAGGACAAGCTTGCATCTGTTATAGTTTTGGAGAAAAATGTGTTCATTTCATGTATGCGCGAAATGCCTTAAAAATGGCTTTAAAATGGATTTGGAGCATGGAGACGATTATCTCGGGATTGCAAGATAACCAAACAAAACTTTTAGTGGATTTCTACTTATTTTATTAAATATCATCTCCACCAAACAGGACAAGCTTGCATCTGTTATAGTTTTGGAGAAAAATGTGTTCATTTCATGTATGCGCGAAATGCCTTAAAAATGGCTTTAAAATGGATTTGGAGCATGGAGACGATTATCTCGGGATTGCAAGATAACCAAACAAAACTTTTAGTGGATTTCTACTTATTTTATTAAATATCATCTCCACCAAACAGGACAAGCTTGCATCTGTTATAGTTTTGGAGAAAAATGTGTTCATTTCATGTATGCGCGAAATGCCTTAAAAATGGCTTTAAAATGGATTTGGAGCATGGAGACGATTATCTCGGGATTGCAAGATAACCAAACAAAACTTTTAGTGGATTTCTACTTATTTTATTAAATATCATCTCCACCAAACAGGACAAGCTTGCATCTGTTATAGTTTTGGAGAAAAATGTGTTCATTTCATGTATGCGCGAAATGCCTTAAAAATGGCTTTAAAATGGATTTGGAGCATGGAGACGATTATCTCGGGATTGCAAGATAACCAAACAAAACTTTTAGTGGATTTCTACTTATTTTATTAAATATCATCTCCACCAAACAGGACAAGCTTGCATCTGTTATAGTTTTGGAGAAAAATGTGTTCATTTCATGTATGCGCGAAATGCCTTAAAAATGGCTTTAAAATGGATTTGGAGCATGGAGACGATTATCTCGGGATTGCAAGATAACCAAACAAAACTTTTAGTGGATTTCTACTTATTTTATTAAATATCATCTCCACCAAACAGGACAAGCTTGCATCTGTTATAGTTTTGGAGAAAAATGTGTTCATTTCATGTATGCGCGAAATGCCTTAAAAATGGCTTTAAAATGGATTTGGAGCATGGAGACGATTATCTCGGGATTGCAAGATAACCAAACAAAACTTTTAGTGGATTTCTACTTATTTTATTAAATATCATCTCCACCAAACAGGACAAGCTTGCATCTGTTATAGTTTTGGAGAAAAATGTGTTCATTTCATGTATGCGCGAAATGCCTTAAAAATGGCTTTAAAATGGATTTGGAGCATGGAGACGATTATCTCGGGATTGCAAGATAACCAAACAAAACTTTTAGTGGATTTCTACTTATTTTATTAAATATCATCTCCACCAAACAGGACAAGCTTGCATCTGTTATAGTTTTGGAGAAAAATGTGTTCATTTCATGTATGCGCGAAATGCCTTAAAAATGGCTTTAAAATGGATTTGGAGCATGGAGACGATTATCTCGGGATTGCAAGATAACCAAACAAAACTTTTAGTGGATTTCTACTTATTTTATTAAATATCATCTCCACCAAACAGGACAAGCTTGCATCTGTTATAGTTTTGGAGAAAAATGTGTTCATTTCATGTATGCGCGAAATGCCTTAAAAATGGCTTTAAAATGGATTTGGAGCATGGAGACGATTATCTCGGGATTGCAAGATAACCAAACAAAACTTTTAGTGGATTTCTACTTATTTTATTAAATATCATCTCCACCAAACAGGACAAGCTTGCATCTGTTATAGTTTTGGAGAAAAATGTGTTCATTTCATGTATGCGCGAAATGCCTTAAAAATGGCTTTAAAATGGATTTGGAGCATGGAGACGATTATCTCGGGATTGCAAGATAACCAAACAAAACTTTTAGTGGATTTCTACTTATTTTATTAAATATCATCTCCACCAAACAGGACAAGCTTGCATCTGTTATAGTTTTGGAGAAAAATGTGTTCATTTCATGTATGCGCGAAATGCCTTAAAAATGGCTTTAAAATGGATTTGGAGCATGGAGACGATTATCTCGGGATTGCAAGATAACCAAACAAAACTTTTAGTGGATTTCTACTTATTTTATTAAATATCATCTCCACCAAACAGGACAAGCTTGCATCTGTTATAGTTTTGGAGAAAAATGTGTTCATTTCATGTATGCGCGAAATGCCTTAAAAATGGCTTTAAAATGGATTTGGAGCATGGAGACGATTATCTCGGGATTGCAAGATAACCAAACAAAACTTTTAGTGGATTTCTACTTATTTTATTAAATATCATCTCCACCAAACAGGACAAGCTTGCATCTGTTATAGTTTTGGAGAAAAATGTGTTCATTTCATGTATGCGCGAAATGCCTTAAAAATGGCTTTAAAATGGATTTGGAGCATGGAGACGATTATCTCGGGATTGCAAGATAACCAAACAAAACTTTTAGTGGATTTCTACTTATTTTATTAAATATCATCTCCACCAAACAGGACAAGCTTGCATCTGTTATAGTTTTGGAGAAAAATGTGTTCATTTCATGTATGCGCGAAATGCCTTAAAAATGGCTTTAAAATGGATTTGGAGCATGGAGACGATTATCTCGGGATTGCAAGATAACCAAACAAAACTTTTAGTGGATTTCTACTTATTTTATTAAATATCATCTCCACCAAACAGGACAAGCTTGCATCTGTTATAGTTTTGGAGAAAAATGTGTTCATTTCATGTATGCGCGAAATGCCTTAAAAATGGCTTTAAAATGGATTTGGAGCATGGAGACGATTATCTCGGGATTGCAAGATAACCAAACAAAACTTTTAGTGGATTTCTACTTATTTTATTAAATATCATCTCCACCAAACAGGACAAGCTTGCATCTGTTATAGTTTTGGAGAAAAATGTGTTCATTTCATGTATGCGCGAAATGCCTTAAAAATGGCTTTAAAATGGATTTGGAGCATGGAGACGATTATCTCGGGATTGCAAGATAACCAAACAAAACTTTTAGTGGATTTCTACTTATTTTATTAAATATCATCTCCACCAAACAGGACAAGCTTGCATCTGTTATAGTTTTGGAGAAAAATGTGTTCATTTCATGTATGCGCGAAATGCCTTAAAAATGGCTTTAAAATGGATTTGGAGCATGGAGACGATTATCTCGGGATTGCAAGATAACCAAACAAAACTTTTAGTGGATTTCTACTTATTTTATTAAATATCATCTCCACCAAACAGGACAAGCTTGCATCTGTTATAGTTTTGGAGAAAAATGTGTTCATTTCATGTATGCGCGAAATGCCTTAAAAATGGCTTTAAAATGGATTTGGAGCATGGAGACGATTATCTCGGGATTGCAAGATAACCAAACAAAACTTTTAGTGGATTTCTACTTATTTTATTAAATATCATCTCCACCAAACAGGACAAGCTTGCATCTGTTATAGTTTTGGAGAAAAATGTGTTCATTTCATGTATGCGCGAAATGCCTTAAAAATGGCTTTAAAATGGATTTGGAGCATGGAGACGATTATCTCGGGATTGCAAGATAACCAAACAAAACTTTTAGTGGATTTCTACTTATTTTATTAAATATCATCTCCACCAAACAGGACAAGCTTGCATCTGTTATAGTTTTGGAGAAAAATGTGTTCATTTCATGTATGCGCGAAATGCCTTAAAAATGGCTTTAAAATGGATTTGGAGCATGGAGACGATTATCTCGGGATTGCAAGATAACCAAACAAAACTTTTAGTGGATTTCTACTTATTTTATTAAATATCATCTCCACCAAACAGGACAAGCTTGCATCTGTTATAGTTTTGGAGAAAAATGTGTTCATTTCATGTATGCGCGAAATGCCTTAAAAATGGCTTTAAAATGGATTTGGAGCATGGAGACGATTATCTCGGGATTGCAAGATAACCAAACAAAACTTTTAGTGGATTTCTACTTATTTTATTAAATATCATCTCCACCAAACAGGACAAGCTTGCATCTGTTATAGTTTTGGAGAAAAATGTGTTCATTTCATGTATGCGCGAAATGCCTTAAAAATGGCTTTAAAATGGATTTGGAGCATGGAGACGATTATCTCGGGATTGCAAGATAACCAAACAAAACTTTTAGTGGATTTCTACTTATTTTATTAAATATCATCTCCACCAAACAGGACAAGCTTGCATCTGTTATAGTTTTGGAGAAAAATGTGTTCATTTCATGTATGCGCGAAATGCCTTAAAAATGGCTTTAAAATGGATTTGGAGCATGGAGACGATTATCTCGGGATTGCAAGATAACCAAACAAAACTTTTAGTGGATTTCTACTTATTTTATTAAATATCATCTCCACCAAACAGGACAAGCTTGCATCTGTTATAGTTTTGGAGAAAAATGTGTTCATTTCATGTATGCGCGAAATGCCTTAAAAATGGCTTTAAAATGGATTTGGAGCATGGAGACGATTATCTCGGGATTGCAAGATAACCAAACAAAACTTTTAGTGGATTTCTACTTATTTTATTAAATATCATCTCCACCAAACAGGACAAGCTTGCATCTGTTATAGTTTTGGAGAAAAATGTGTTCATTTCATGTATGCGCGAAATGCCTTAAAAATGGCTTTAAAATGGATTTGGAGCATGGAGACGATTATCTCGGGATTGCAAGATAACCAAACAAAACTTTTAGTGGATTTCTACTTATTTTATTAAATATCATCTCCACCAAACAGGACAAGCTTGCATCTGTTATAGTTTTGGAGAAAAATGTGTTCATTTCATGTATGCGCGAAATGCCTTAAAAATGGCTTTAAAATGGATTTGGAGCATGGAGACGATTATCTCGGGATTGCAAGATAACCAAACAAAACTTTTAGTGGATTTCTACTTATTTTATTAAATATCATCTCCACCAAACAGGACAAGCTTGCATCTGTTATAGTTTTGGAGAAAAATGTGTTCATTTCATGTATGCGCGAAATGCCTTAAAAATGGCTTTAAAATGGATTTGGAGCATGGAGACGATTATCTCGGGATTGCAAGATAACCAAACAAAACTTTTAGTGGATTTCTACTTATTTTATTAAATATCATCTCCACCAAACAGGACAAGCTTGCATCTGTTATAGTTTTGGAGAAAAATGTGTTCATTTCATGTATGCGCGAAATGCCTTAAAAATGGCTTTAAAATGGATTTGGAGCATGGAGACGATTATCTCGGGATTGCAAGATAACCAAACAAAACTTTTAGATGGATTTCTACTTATTTTATTAAATATCATCTCCACCAAACAGGACAAGCTTGCATCTGTTATAGTTTTGGAGAAAAATGTGTTCATTTCATGTATGCGCGAAATGCCTTAAAAATGGCTTTAAAATGGATTTGGAGCATGGAGACGATTATCTCGGGATTGCAAGATAACCAAACAAAACTTTTAGTGGATTTCTACTTATTTTATTAAATATCATCTCCACCAAACAGGACAAGCTTGCATCTGTTATAGTTTTGGAGAAAAATGTGTTCATTTCATGTATGCGCGAAATGCCTTAAAAATGGCTTTAAAATGGATTTGGAGCATGGAGACGATTATCTCGGGATTGCAAGATAACCAAACAAAACTTTTAGTGGATTTCTACTTATTTTATTAAATATCATCTCCACCAAACAGGACAAGCTTGCATCTGTTATAGTTTTGGAGAAAAATGTGTTCATTTCATGTATGCGCGAAATGCCTTAAAAATGGCTTTAAAATGGATTTGGAGCATGGAGACGATTATCTCGGGATTGCAAGATAACCAAACAAAACTTTTAGTGGATTTCTACTTATTTTATTAAATATCATCTCCACCAAACAGGACAAGCTTGCATCTGTTATAGTTTTGGAGAAAAATGTGTTCATTTCATGTATGCGCGAAATGCCTTAAAAATGGCTTTAAAATGGATTTGGAGCATGGAGACGATTATCTCGGGATTGCAAGATAACCAAACAAAACTTTTAGTGGATTTCTACTTATTTTATTAAATATCATCTCCACCAAACAGGACAAGCTTGCATCTGTTATAGTTTTGGAGAAAAATGTGTTCATTTCATGTATGCGCGAAATGCCTTAAAAATGGCTTTAAAATGGATTTGGAGCATGGAGACGATTATCTCGGGATTGCAAGATAACCAAACAAAACTTTTAGTGGATTTCTACTTATTTTATTAAATATCATCTCCACCAAACAGGACAAGCTTGCATCTGTTATAGTTTTGGAGAAAAATGTGTTCATTTCATGTATGCGCGAAATGCCTTAAAAATGGCTTTAAAATGGATTTGGAGCATGGAGACGATTATCTCGGGATTGCAAGATAACCAAACAAAACTTTTAGTGGATTTCTACTTATTTTATTAAATATCATCTCCACCAAACAGGACAAGCTTGCATCTGTTATAGTTTTGGAGAAAAATGTGTTCATTTCATGTATGCGCGAAATGCCTTAAAAATGGCTTTAAAATGGATTTGGAGCATGGAGACGATTATCTCGGGATTGCAAGATAACCAAACAAAACTTTTAGTGGATTTCTACTTATTTTATTAAATATCATCTCCACCAAACAGGACAAGCTTGCATCTGTTATAGTTTTGGAGAAAAATGTGTTCATTTCATGTATGCGCGAAATGCCTTAAAAATGGCTTTAAAATGGATTTGGAGCATGGAGACGATTATCTCGGGATTGCAAGATAACCAAACAAAACTTTTAGTGGATTTCTACTTATTTTATTAAATATCATCTCCACCAAACAGGACAAGCTTGCATCTGTTATAGTTTTGGAGAAAAATGTGTTCATTTCATGTATGCGCGAAATGCCTTAAAAATGGCTTTAAAATGGATTTGGAGCATGGAGACGATTATCTCGGGATTGCAAGATAACCAAACAAAACTTTTAGTGGATTTCTACTTATTTTATTAAATATCATCTCCACCAAACAGGACAAGCTTGCATCTGTTATAGTTTTGGAGAAAAATGTGTTCATTTCATGTATGCGCGAAATGCCTTAAAAATGGCTTTAAAATGGATTTGGAGCATGGAGACGATTATCTCGGGATTGCAAGATAACCAAACAAAACTTTTAGTGGATTTCTACTTATTTTATTAAATATCATCTCCACCAAACAGGACAAGCTTGCATCTGTTATAGTTTTGGAGAAAAATGTGTTCATTTCATGTATGCGCGAAATGCCTTAAAAATGGCTTTAAAATGGATTTGGAGCATGGAGACGATTATCTCGGGATTGCAAGATAACCAAACAAAACTTTTAGTGGATTTCTACTTATTTTATTAAATATCATCTCCACCAAACAGGACAAGCTTGCATCTGTTATAGTTTTGGAGAAAAATGTGTTCATTTCATGTATGCGCGAAATGCCTTAAAAATGGCTTTAAAATGGATTTGGAGCATGGAGACGATTATCTCGGGATTGCAAGATAACCAAACAAAACTTTTAGTGGATTTCTACTTATTTTATTAAATATCATCTCCACCAAACAGGACAAGCTTGCATCTGTTATAGTTTTGGAGAAAAATGTGTTCATTTCATGTATGCGCGAAATGCCTTAAAAATGGCTTTAAAATGGATTTGGAGCATGGAGACGATTATCTCGGGATTGCAAGATAACCAAACAAAACTTTTAGTGGATTTCTACTTATTTTATTAAATATCATCTCCACCAAACAGGACAAGCTTGCATCTGTTATAGTTTTGGAGAAAAATGTGTTCATTTCATGTATGCGCGAAATGCCTTAAAAATGGCTTTAAAATGGATTTGGAGCATGGAGACGATTATCTCGGGATTGCAAGATAACCAAACAAAACTTTTAGTGGATTTCTACTTATTTTATTAAATATCATCTCCACCAAACAGGACAAGCTTGCATCTGTTATAGTTTTGGAGAAAAATGTGTTCATTTCATGTATGCGCGAAATGCCTTAAAAATGGCTTTAAAATGGATTTGGAGCATGGAGACGATTATCTCGGGATTGCAAGATAACCAAACAAAACTTTTAGTGGATTTCTACTTATTTTATTAAATATCATCTCCACCAAACAGGACAAGCTTGCATCTGTTATAGTTTTGGAGAAAAATGTGTTCATTTCATGTATGCGCGAAATGCCTTAAAAATGGCTTTAAAATGGATTTGGAGCATGGAGACGATTATCTCGGGATTGCAAGATAACCAAACAAAACTTTTAGTGGATTTCTACTTATTTTATTAAATATCATCTCCACCAAACAGGACAAGCTTGCATCTGTTATAGTTTTGGAGAAAAATGTGTTCATTTCATGTATGCGCGAAATGCCTTAAAAATGGCTTTAAAATGGATTTGGAGCATGGAGACGATTATCTCGGGATTGCAAGATAACCAAACAAAACTTTTAGTGGATTTCTACTTATTTTATTAAATATCATCTCCACCAAACAGGACAAGCTTGCATCTGTTATAGTTTTGGAGAAAAATGTGTTCATTTCATGTATGCGCGAAATGCCTTAAAAATGGCTTTAAAATGGATTTGGAGCATGGAGACGATTATCTCGGGATTGCAAGATAACCAAACAAAACTTTTAGTGGATTTCTACTTATTTTATTAAATATCATCTCCACCAAACAGGACAAGCTTGCATCTGTTATAGTTTTGGAGAAAAATGTGTTCATTTCATGTATGCGCGAAATGCCTTAAAAATGGCTTTAAAATGGATTTGGAGCATGGAGACGATTATCTCGGGATTGCAAGATAACCAAACAAAACTTTTAGTGGATTTCTACTTATTTTATTAAATATCATCTCCACCAAACAGGACAAGCTTGCATCTGTTATAGTTTTGGAGAAAAATGTGTTCATTTCATGTATGCGCGAAATGCCTTAAAAATGGCTTTAAAATGGATTTGGAGCATGGAGACGATTATCTCGGGATTGCAAGATAACCAAACAAAACTTTTAGTGGATTTCTACTTATTTTATTAAATATCATCTCCACCAAACAGGACAAGCTTGCATCTGTTATAGTTTTGGAGAAAAATGTGTTCATTTCATGTATGCGCGAAATGCCTTAAAAATGGCTTTAAAATGGATTTGGAGCATGGAGACGATTATCTCGGGATTGCAAGATAACCAAACAAAACTTTTAGTGGATTTCTACTTATTTTATTAAATATCATCTCCACCAAACAGGACAAGCTTGCATCTGTTATAGTTTTGGAGAAAAATGTGTTCATTTCATGTATGCGCGAAATGCCTTAAAAATGGCTTTAAAATGGATTTGGAGCATGGAGACGATTATCTCGGGATTGCAAGATAACCAAACAAAACTTTTAGTGGATTTCTACTTATTTTATTAAATATCATCTCCACCAAACAGGACAAGCTTGCATCTGTTATAGTTTTGGAGAAAAATGTGTTCATTTCATGTATGCGCGAAATGCCTTAAAAATGGCTTTAAAATGGATTTGGAGCATGGAGACGATTATCTCGGGATTGCAAGATAACCAAACAAAACTTTTAGTGGATTTCTACTTATTTTATTAAATATCATCTCCACCAAACAGGACAAGCTTGCATCTGTTATAGTTTTGGAGAAAAATGTGTTCATTTCATGTATGCGCGAAATGCCTTAAAAATGGCTTTAAAATGGATTTGGAGCATGGAGACGATTATCTCGGGATTGCAAGATAACCAAACAAAACTTTTAGTGGATTTCTACTTATTTTATTAAATATCATCTCCACCAAACAGGACAAGCTTGCATCTGTTATAGTTTTGGAGAAAAATGTGTTCATTTCATGTATGCGCGAAATGCCTTAAAAATGGCTTTAAAATGGATTTGGAGCATGGAGACGATTATCTCGGGATTGCAAGATAACCAAACAAAACTTTTAGTGGATTTCTACTTATTTTATTAAATATCATCTCCACCAAACAGGACAAGCTTGCATCTGTTATAGTTTTGGAGAAAAATGTGTTCATTTCATGTATGCGCGAAATGCCTTAAAAATGGCTTTAAAATGGATTTGGAGCATGGAGACGATTATCTCGGGATTGCAAGATAACCAAACAAAACTTTTAGTGGATTTCTACTTATTTTATTAAATATCATCTCCACCAAACAGGACAAGCTTGCATCTGTTATAGTTTTGGAGAAAAATGTGTTCATTTCATGTATGCGCGAAATGCCTTAAAAATGGCTTTAAAATGGATTTGGAGCATGGAGACGATTATCTCGGGATTGCAAGATAACCAAACAAAACTTTTAGTGGATTTCTACTTATTTTATTAAATATCATCTCCACCAAACAGGACAAGCTTGCATCTGTTATAGTTTTGGAGAAAAATGTGTTCATTTCATGTATGCGCGAAATGCCTTAAAAATGGCTTTAAAATGGATTTGGAGCATGGAGACGATTATCTCGGGATTGCAAGATAACCAAACAAAACTTTTAGTGGATTTCTACTTATTTTATTAAATATCATCTCCACCAAACAGGACAAGCTTGCATCTGTTATAGTTTTGGAGAAAAATGTGTTCATTTCATGTATGCGCGAAATGCCTTAAAAATGGCTTTAAAATGGATTTGGAGCATGGAGACGATTATCTCGGGATTGCAAGATAACCAAACAAAACTTTTAGTGGATTTCTACTTATTTTATTAAATATCATCTCCACCAAACAGGACAAGCTTGCATCTGTTATAGTTTTGGAGAAAAATGTGTTCATTTCATGTATGCGCGAAATGCCTTAAAAATGGCTTTAAAATGGATTTGGAGCATGGAGACGATTATCTCGGGATTGCAAGATAACCAAACAAAACTTTTAGTGGATTTCTACTTATTTTATTAAATATCATCTCCACCAAACAGGACAAGCTTGCATCTGTTATAGTTTTGGAGAAAAATGTGTTCATTTCATGTATGCGCGAAATGCCTTAAAAATGGCTTTAAAATGGATTTGGAGCATGGAGACGATTATCTCGGGATTGCAAGATAACCAAACAAAACTTTTAGTGGATTTCTACTTATTTTATTAAATATCATCTCCACCAAACAGGACAAGCTTGCATCTGTTATAGTTTTGGAGAAAAATGTGTTCATTTCATGTATGCGCGAAATGCCTTAAAAATGGCTTTAAAATGGATTTGGAGCATGGAGACGATTATCTCGGGATTGCAAGATAACCAAACAAAACTTTTAGTGGATTTCTACTTATTTTATTAAATATCATCTCCACCAAACAGGACAAGCTTGCATCTGTTATAGTTTTGGAGAAAAATGTGTTCATTTCATGTATGCGCGAAATGCCTTAAAAATGGCTTTAAAATGGATTTGGAGCATGGAGACGATTATCTCGGGATTGCAAGATAACCAAACAAAACTTTTAGTGGATTTCTACTTATTTTATTAAATATCATCTCCACCAAACAGGACAAGCTTGCATCTGTTATAGTTTTGGAGAAAAATGTGTTCATTTCATGTATGCGCGAAATGCCTTAAAAATGGCTTTAAAATGGATTTGGAGCATGGAGACGATTATCTCGGGATTGCAAGATAACCAAACAAAACTTTTAGTGGATTTCTACTTATTTTATTAAATATCATCTCCACCAAACAGGACAAGCTTGCATCTGTTATAGTTTTGGAGAAAAATGTGTTCATTTCATGTATGCGCGAAATGCCTTAAAAATGGCTTTAAAATGGATTTGGAGCATGGAGACGATTATCTCGGGATTGCAAGATAACCAAACAAAACTTTTAGTGGATTTCTACTTATTTTATTAAATATCATCTCCACCAAACAGGACAAGCTTGCATCTGTTATAGTTTTGGAGAAAAATGTGTTCATTTCATGTATGCGCGAAATGCCTTAAAAATGGCTTTAAAATGGATTTGGAGCATGGAGACGATTATCTCGGGATTGCAAGATAACCAAACAAAACTTTTAGTGGATTTCTACTTATTTTATTAAATATCATCTCCACCAAACAGGACAAGCTTGCATCTGTTATAGTTTTGGAGAAAAATGTGTTCATTTCATGTATGCGCGAAATGCCTTAAAAATGGCTTTAAAATGGATTTGGAGCATGGAGACGATTATCTCGGGATTGCAAGATAACCAAACAAAACTTTTAGTGGATTTCTACTTATTTTATTAAATATCATCTCCACCAAACAGGACAAGCTTGCATCTGTTATAGTTTTGGAGAAAAATGTGTTCATTTCATGTATGCGCGAAATGCCTTAAAAATGGCTTTAAAATGGATTTGGAGCATGGAGACGATTATCTCGGGATTGCAAGATAACCAAACAAAACTTTTAGTGGATTTCTACTTATTTTATTAAATATCATCTCCACCAAACAGGACAAGCTTGCATCTGTTATAGTTTTGGAGAAAAATGTGTTCATTTCATGTATGCGCGAAATGCCTTAAAAATGGCTTTAAAATGGATTTGGAGCATGGAGACGATTATCTCGGGATTGCAAGATAACCAAACAAAACTTTTAGTGGATTTCTACTTATTTTATTAAATATCATCTCCACCAAACAGGACAAGCTTGCATCTGTTATAGTTTTGGAGAAAAATGTGTTCATTTCATGTATGCGCGAAATGCCTTAAAAATGGCTTTAAAATGGATTTGGAGCATGGAGACGATTATCTCGGGATTGCAAGATAACCAAACAAAACTTTTAGTGGATTTCTACTTATTTTATTAAATATCATCTCCACCAAACAGGACAAGCTTGCATCTGTTATAGTTTTGGAGAAAAATGTGTTCATTTCATGTATGCGCGAAATGCCTTAAAAATGGCTTTAAAATGGATTTGGAGCATGGAGACGATTATCTCGGGATTGCAAGATAACCAAACAAAACTTTTAGTGGATTTCTACTTATTTTATTAAATATCATCTCCACCAAACAGGACAAGCTTGCATCTGTTATAGTTTTGGAGAAAAATGTGTTCATTTCATGTATGCGCGAAATGCCTTAAAAATGGCTTTAAAATGGATTTGGAGCATGGAGACGATTATCTCGGGATTGCAAGATAACCAAACAAAACTTTTAGTGGATTTCTACTTATTTTATTAAATATCATCTCCACCAAACAGGACAAGCTTGCATCTGTTATAGTTTTGGAGAAAAATGTGTTCATTTCATGTATGCGCGAAATGCCTTAAAAATGGCTTTAAAATGGATTTGGAGCATGGAGACGATTATCTCGGGATTGCAAGATAACCAAACAAAACTTTTAGTGGATTTCTACTTATTTTATTAAATATCATCTCCACCAAACAGGACAAGCTTGCATCTGTTATAGTTTTGGAGAAAAATGTGTTCATTTCATGTATGCGCGAAATGCCTTAAAAATGGCTTTAAAATGGATTTGGAGCATGGAGACGATTATCTCGGGATTGCAAGATAACCAAACAAAACTTTTAGTGGATTTCTACTTATTTTATTAAATATCATCTCCACCAAACAGGACAAGCTTGCATCTGTTATAGTTTTGGAGAAAAATGTGTTCATTTCATGTATGCGCGAAATGCCTTAAAAATGGCTTTAAAATGGATTTGGAGCATGGAGACGATTATCTCGGGATTGCAAGATAACCAAACAAAACTTTTAGTGGATTTCTACTTATTTTATTAAATATCATCTCCACCAAACAGGACAAGCTTGCATCTGTTATAGTTTTGGAGAAAAATGTGTTCATTTCATGTATGCGCGAAATGCCTTAAAAATGGCTTTAAAATGGATTTGGAGCATGGAGACGATTATCTCGGGATTGCAAGATAACCAAACAAAACTTTTAGTGGATTTCTACTTATTTTATTAAATATCATCTCCACCAAACAGGACAAGCTTGCATCTGTTATAGTTTTGGAGAAAAATGTGTTCATTTCATGTATGCGCGAAATGCCTTAAAAATGGCTTTAAAATGGATTTGGAGCATGGAGACGATTATCTCGGGATTGCAAGATAACCAAACAAAACTTTTAGTGGATTTCTACTTATTTTATTAAATATCATCTCCACCAAACAGGACAAGCTTGCATCTGTTATAGTTTTGGAGAAAAATGTGTTCATTTCATGTATGCGCGAAATGCCTTAAAAATGGCTTTAAAATGGATTTGGAGCATGGAGACGATTATCTCGGGATTGCAAGATAACCAAACAAAACTTTTAGTGGATTTCTACTTATTTTATTAAATATCATCTCCACCAAACAGGACAAGCTTGCATCTGTTATAGTTTTGGAGAAAAATGTGTTCATTTCATGTATGCGCGAAATGCCTTAAAAATGGCTTTAAAATGGATTTGGAGCATGGAGACGATTATCTCGGGATTGCAAGATAACCAAACAAAACTTTTAGTGGATTTCTACTTATTTTATTAAATATCATCTCCACCAAACAGGACAAGCTTGCATCTGTTATAGTTTTGGAGAAAAATGTGTTCATTTCATGTATGCGCGAAATGCCTTAAAAATGGCTTTAAAATGGATTTGGAGCATGGAGACGATTATCTCGGGATTGCAAGATAACCAAACAAAACTTTTAGTGGATTTCTACTTATTTTATTAAATATCATCTCCACCAAACAGGACAAGCTTGCATCTGTTATAGTTTTGGAGAAAAATGTGTTCATTTCATGTATGCGCGAAATGCCTTAAAAATGGCTTTAAAATGGATTTGGAGCATGGAGACGATTATCTCGGGATTGCAAGATAACCAAACAAAACTTTTAGTGGATTTCTACTTATTTTATTAAATATCATCTCCACCAAACAGGACAAGCTTGCATCTGTTATAGTTTTGGAGAAAAATGTGTTCATTTCATGTATGCGCGAAATGCCTTAAAAATGGCTTTAAAATGGATTTGGAGCATGGAGACGATTATCTCGGGATTGCAAGATAACCAAACAAAACTTTTAGTGGATTTCTACTTATTTTATTAAATATCATCTCCACCAAACAGGACAAGCTTGCATCTGTTATAGTTTTGGAGAAAAATGTGTTCATTTCATGTATGCGCGAAATGCCTTAAAAATGGCTTTAAAATGGATTTGGAGCATGGAGACGATTATCTCGGGATTGCAAGATAACCAAACAAAACTTTTAGTGGATTTCTACTTATTTTATTAAATATCATCTCCACCAAACAGGACAAGCTTGCATCTGTTATAGTTTTGGAGAAAAATGTGTTCATTTCATGTATGCGCGAAATGCCTTAAAAATGGCTTTAAAATGGATTTGGAGCATGGAGACGATTATCTCGGGATTGCAAGATAACCAAACAAAACTTTTAGTGGATTTCTACTTATTTTATTAAATATCATCTCCACCAAACAGGACAAGCTTGCATCTGTTATAGTTTTGGAGAAAAATGTGTTCATTTCATGTATGCGCGAAATGCCTTAAAAATGGCTTTAAAATGGATTTGGAGCATGGAGACGATTATCTCGGGATTGCAAGATAACCAAACAAAACTTTTAGTGGATTTCTACTTATTTTATTAAATATCATCTCCACCAAACAGGACAAGCTTGCATCTGTTATAGTTTTGGAGAAAAATGTGTTCATTTCATGTATGCGCGAAATGCCTTAAAAATGGCTTTAAAATGGATTTGGAGCATGGAGACGATTATCTCGGGATTGCAAGATAACCAAACAAAACTTTTAGTGGATTTCTACTTATTTTATTAAATATCATCTCCACCAAACAGGACAAGCTTGCATCTGTTATAGTTTTGGAGAAAAATGTGTTCATTTCATGTATGCGCGAAATGCCTTAAAAATGGCTTTAAAATGGATTTGGAGCATGGAGACGATTATCTCGGGATTGCAAGATAACCAAACAAAACTTTTAGTGGATTTCTACTTATTTTATTAAATATCATCTCCACCAAACAGGACAAGCTTGCATCTGTTATAGTTTTGGAGAAAAATGTGTTCATTTCATGTATGCGCGAAATGCCTTAAAAATGGCTTTAAAATGGATTTGGAGCATGGAGACGATTATCTCGGGATTGCAAGATAACCAAACAAAACTTTTAGTGGATTTCTACTTATTTTATTAAATATCATCTCCACCAAACAGGACAAGCTTGCATCTGTTATAGTTTTGGAGAAAAATGTGTTCATTTCATGTATGCGCGAAATGCCTTAAAAATGGCTTTAAAATGGATTTGGAGCATGGAGACGATTATCTCGGGATTGCAAGATAACCAAACAAAACTTTTAGTGGATTTCTACTTATTTTATTAAATATCATCTCCACCAAACAGGACAAGCTTGCATCTGTTATAGTTTTGGAGAAAAATGTGTTCATTTCATGTATGCGCGAAATGCCTTAAAAATGGCTTTAAAATGGATTTGGAGCATGGAGACGATTATCTCGGGATTGCAAGATAACCAAACAAAACTTTTAGTGGATTTCTACTTATTTTATTAAATATCATCTCCACCAAACAGGACAAGCTTGCATCTGTTATAGTTTTGGAGAAAAATGTGTTCATTTCATGTATGCGCGAAATGCCTTAAAAATGGCTTTAAAATGGATTTGGAGCATGGAGACGATTATCTCGGGATTGCAAGATAACCAAACAAAACTTTTAGTGGATTTCTACTTATTTTATTAAATATCATCTCCACCAAACAGGACAAGCTTGCATCTGTTATAGTTTTGGAGAAAAATGTGTTCATTTCATGTATGCGCGAAATGCCTTAAAAATGGCTTTAAAATGGATTTGGAGCATGGAGACGATTATCTCGGGATTGCAAGATAACCAAACAAAACTTTTAGTGGATTTCTACTTATTTTATTAAATATCATCTCCACCAAACAGGACAAGCTTGCATCTGTTATAGTTTTGGAGAAAAATGTGTTCATTTCATGTATGCGCGAAATGCCTTAAAAATGGCTTTAAAATGGATTTGGAGCATGGAGACGATTATCTCGGGATTGCAAGATAACCAAACAAAACTTTTAGTGGATTTCTACTTATTTTATTAAATATCATCTCCACCAAACAGGACAAGCTTGCATCTGTTATAGTTTTGGAGAAAAATGTGTTCATTTCATGTATGCGCGAAATGCCTTAAAAATGGCTTTAAAATGGATTTGGAGCATGGAGACGATTATCTCGGGATTGCAAGATAACCAAACAAAACTTTTAGTGGATTTCTACTTATTTTATTAAATATCATCTCCACCAAACAGGACAAGCTTGCATCTGTTATAGTTTTGGAGAAAAATGTGTTCATTTCATGTATGCGCGAAATGCCTTAAAAATGGCTTTAAAATGGATTTGGAGCATGGAGACGATTATCTCGGGATTGCAAGATAACCAAACAAAACTTTTAGTGGATTTCTACTTATTTTATTAAATATCATCTCCACCAAACAGGACAAGCTTGCATCTGTTATAGTTTTGGAGAAAAATGTGTTCATTTCATGTATGCGCGAAATGCCTTAAAAATGGCTTTAAAATGGATTTGGAGCATGGAGACGATTATCTCGGGATTGCAAGATAACCAAACAAAACTTTTAGTGGATTTCTACTTATTTTATTAAATATCATCTCCACCAAACAGGACAAGCTTGCATCTGTTATAGTTTTGGAGAAAAATGTGTTCATTTCATGTATGCGCGAAATGCCTTAAAAATGGCTTTAAAATGGATTTGGAGCATGGAGACGATTATCTCGGGATTGCAAGATAACCAAACAAAACTTTTAGTGGATTTCTACTTATTTTATTAAATATCATCTCCACCAAACAGGACAAGCTTGCATCTGTTATAGTTTTGGAGAAAAATGTGTTCATTTCATGTATGCGCGAAATGCCTTAAAAATGGCTTTAAAATGGATTTGGAGCATGGAGACGATTATCTCGGGATTGCAAGATAACCAAACAAAACTTTTAGTGGATTTCTACTTATTTTATTAAATATCATCTCCACCAAACAGGACAAGCTTGCATCTGTTATAGTTTTGGAGAAAAATGTGTTCATTTCATGTATGCGCGAAATGCCTTAAAAATGGCTTTAAAATGGATTTGGAGCATGGAGACGATTATCTCGGGATTGCAAGATAACCAAACAAAACTTTTAGTGGATTTCTACTTATTTTATTAAATATCATCTCCACCAAACAGGACAAGCTTGCATCTGTTATAGTTTTGGAGAAAAATGTGTTCATTTCATGTATGCGCGAAATGCCTTAAAAATGGCTTTAAAATGGATTTGGAGCATGGAGACGATTATCTCGGGATTGCAAGATAACCAAACAAAACTTTTAGTGGATTTCTACTTATTTTATTAAATATCATCTCCACCAAACAGGACAAGCTTGCATCTGTTATAGTTTTGGAGAAAAATGTGTTCATTTCATGTATGCGCGAAATGCCTTAAAAATGGCTTTAAAATGGATTTGGAGCATGGAGACGATTATCTCGGGATTGCAAGATAACCAAACAAAACTTTTAGTGGATTTCTACTTATTTTATTAAATATCATCTCCACCAAACAGGACAAGCTTGCATCTGTTATAGTTTTGGAGAAAAATGTGTTCATTTCATGTATGCGCGAAATGCCTTAAAAATGGCTTTAAAATGGATTTGGAGCATGGAGACGATTATCTCGGGATTGCAAGATAACCAAACAAAACTTTTAGTGGATTTCTACTTATTTTATTAAATATCATCTCCACCAAACAGGACAAGCTTGCATCTGTTATAGTTTTGGAGAAAAATGTGTTCATTTCATGTATGCGCGAAATGCCTTAAAAATGGCTTTAAAATGGATTTGGAGCATGGAGACGATTATCTCGGGATTGCAAGATAACCAAACAAAACTTTTAGTGGATTTCTACTTATTTTATTAAATATCATCTCCACCAAACAGGACAAGCTTGCATCTGTTATAGTTTTGGAGAAAAATGTGTTCATTTCATGTATGCGCGAAATGCCTTAAAAATGGCTTTAAAATGGATTTGGAGCATGGAGACGATTATCTCGGGATTGCAAGATAACCAAACAAAACTTTTAGTGGATTTCTACTTATTTTATTAAATATCATCTCCACCAAACAGGACAAGCTTGCATCTGTTATAGTTTTGGAGAAAAATGTGTTCATTTCATGTATGCGCGAAATGCCTTAAAAATGGCTTTAAAATGGATTTGGAGCATGGAGACGATTATCTCGGGATTGCAAGATAACCAAACAAAACTTTTAGTGGATTTCTACTTATTTTATTAAATATCATCTCCACCAAACAGGACAAGCTTGCATCTGTTATAGTTTTGGAGAAAAATGTGTTCATTTCATGTATGCGCGAAATGCCTTAAAAATGGCTTTAAAATGGATTTGGAGCATGGAGACGATTATCTCGGGATTGCAAGATAACCAAACAAAACTTTTAGTGGATTTCTACTTATTTTATTAAATATCATCTCCACCAAACAGGACAAGCTTGCATCTGTTATAGTTTTGGAGAAAAATGTGT
Organism: Anomaloglossus baeobatrachus; assembly: GCF_048569485.1. Lineage (NCBI taxonomy): Eukaryota > Metazoa > Chordata > Amphibia > Anura > Aromobatidae > Anomaloglossus > Anomaloglossus baeobatrachus. The sequence goes on along the minus strand of NW_027442170.1, from coordinate 4,216 downwards.
TCATTTCATGTATGCGCGAAATGCCTTAAAAATGGCTTTAAAATGGATTTGGAGCATGGAGACGATTATCTCGGGATTGCAAGATAACCAAACAAAACTTTTAGTGGATTTCTACTTATTTTATTAAATATCATCTCCACCAAACAGGACAAGCTTGCATCTGTTATAGTTTTGGAGAAAAATGTGTTCATTTCATGTATGCGCGAAATGCCTTAAAAATGGCTTTAAAATGGATTTGGAGCATGGAGACGATTATCTCGGGATTGCAAGATAACCAAACAAAACTTTTAGTGGATTTCTACTTATTTTATTAAATATCATCTCCACCAAACAGGACAAGCTTGCATCTGTTATAGTTTTGGAGAAAAATGTGTTCATTTCATGTATGCGCGAAATGCCTTAAAAATGGCTTTAAAATGGATTTGGAGCATGGAGACGATTATCTCGGGATTGCAAGATAACCAAACAAAACTTTTAGTGGATTTCTACTTATTTTATTAAATATCATCTCCACCAAACAGGACAAGCTTGCATCTGTTATAGTTTTGGAGAAAAATGTGTTCATTTCATGTATGCGCGAAATGCCTTAAAAATGGCTTTAAAATGGATTTGGAGCATGGAGACGATTATCTCGGGATTGCAAGATAACCAAACAAAACTTTTAGTGGATTTCTACTTATTTTATTAAATATCATCTCCACCAAACAGGACAAGCTTGCATCTGTTATAGTTTTGGAGAAAAATGTGTTCATTTCATGTATGCGCGAAATGCCTTAAAAATGGCTTTAAAATGGATTTGGAGCATGGAGACGATTATCTCGGGATTGCAAGATAACCAAACAAAACTTTTAGTGGATTTCTACTTATTTTATTAAATATCATCTCCACCAAACAGGACAAGCTTGCATCTGTTATAGTTTTGGAGAAAAATGTGTTCATTTCATGTATGCGCGAAATGCCTTAAAAATGGCTTTAAAATGGATTTGGAGCATGGAGACGATTATCTCGGGATTGCAAGATAACCAAACAAAACTTTTAGTGGATTTCTACTTATTTTATTAAATATCATCTCCACCAAACAGGACAAGCTTGCATCTGTTATAGTTTTGGAGAAAAATGTGTTCATTTCATGTATGCGCGAAATGCCTTAAAAATGGCTTTAAAATGGATTTGGAGCATGGAGACGATTATCTCGGGATTGCAAGATAACCAAACAAAACTTTTAGTGGATTTCTACTTATTTTATTAAATATCATCTCCACCAAACAGGACAAGCTTGCATCTGTTATAGTTTTGGAGAAAAATGTGTTCATTTCATGTATGCGCGAAATGCCTTAAAAATGGCTTTAAAATGGATTTGGAGCATGGAGACGATTATCTCGGGATTGCAAGATAACCAAACAAAACTTTTAGTGGATTTCTACTTATTTTATTAAATATCATCTCCACCAAACAGGACAAGCTTGCATCTGTTATAGTTTTGGAGAAAAATGTGTTCATTTCATGTATGCGCGAAATGCCTTAAAAATGGCTTTAAAATGGATTTGGAGCATGGAGACGATTATCTCGGGATTGCAAGATAACCAAACAAAACTTTTAGTGGATTTCTACTTATTTTATTAAATATCATCTCCACCAAACAGGACAAGCTTGCATCTGTTATAGTTTTGGAGAAAAATGTGTTCATTTCATGTATGCGCGAAATGCCTTAAAAATGGCTTTAAAATGGATTTGGAGCATGGAGACGATTATCTCGGGATTGCAAGATAACCAAACAAAACTTTTAGTGGATTTCTACTTATTTTATTAAATATCATCTCCACCAAACAGGACAAGCTTGCATCTGTTATAGTTTTGGAGAAAAATGTGTTCATTTCATGTATGCGCGAAATGCCTTAAAAATGGCTTTAAAATGGATTTGGAGCATGGAGACGATTATCTCGGGATTGCAAGATAACCAAACAAAACTTTTAGTGGATTTCTACTTATTTTATTAAATATCATCTCCACCAAACAGGACAAGCTTGCATCTGTTATAGTTTTGGAGAAAAATGTGTTCATTTCATGTATGCGCGAAATGCCTTAAAAATGGCTTTAAAATGGATTTGGAGCATGGAGACGATTATCTCGGGATTGCAAGATAACCAAACAAAACTTTTAGTGGATTTCTACTTATTTTATTAAATATCATCTCCACCAAACAGGACAAGCTTGCATCTGTTATAGTTTTGGAGAAAAATGTGTTCATTTCATGTATGCGCGAAATGCCTTAAAAATGGCTTTAAAATGGATTTGGAGCATGGAGACGATTATCTCGGGATTGCAAGATAACCAAACAAAACTTTTAGTGGATTTCTACTTATTTTATTAAATATCATCTCCACCAAACAGGACAAGCTTGCATCTGTTATAGTTTTGGAGAAAAATGTGTTCATTTCATGTATGCGCGAAATGCCTTAAAAATGGCTTTAAAATGGATTTGGAGCATGGAGACGATTATCTCGGGATTGCAAGATAACCAAACAAAACTTTTAGTGGATTTCTACTTATTTTATTAAATATCATCTCCACCAAACAGGACAAGCTTGCATCTGTTATAGTTTTGGAGAAAAATGTGTTCATTTCATGTATGCGCGAAATGCCTTAAAAATGGCTTTAAAATGGATTTGGAGCATGGAGACGATTATCTCGGGATTGCAAGATAACCAAACAAAACTTTTAGTGGATTTCTACTTATTTTATTAAATATCATCTCCACCAAACAGGACAAGCTTGCATCTGTTATAGTTTTGGAGAAAAATGTGTTCATTTCATGTATGCGCGAAATGCCTTAAAAATGGCTTTAAAATGGATTTGGAGCATGGAGACGATTATCTCGGGATTGCAAGATAACCAAACAAAACTTTTAGTGGATTTCTACTTATTTTATTAAATATCATCTCCACCAAACAGGACAAGCTTGCATCTGTTATAGTTTTGGAGAAAAATGTGTTCATTTCATGTATGCGCGAAATGCCTTAAAAATGGCTTTAAAATGGATTTGGAGCATGGAGACGATTATCTCGGGATTGCAAGATAACCAAACAAAACTTTTAGTGGATTTCTACTTATTTTATTAAATATCATCTCCACCAAACAGGACAAGCTTGCATCTGTTATAGTTTTGGAGAAAAATGTGTTCATTTCATGTATGCGCGAAATGCCTTAAAAATGGCTTTAAAATGGATTTGGAGCATGGAGACGATTATCTCGGGATTGCAAGATAACCAAACAAAACTTTTAGTGGATTTCTACTTATTTTATTAAATATCATCTCCACCAAACAGGACAAGCTTGCATCTGTTATAGTTTTGGAGAAAAATGTGTTCATTTCATGTATGCGCGAAATGCCTTAAAAATGGCTTTAAAATGGATTTGGAGCATGGAGACGATTATCTCGGGATTGCAAGATAACCAAACAAAACTTTTAGTGGATTTCTACTTATTTTATTAAATATCATCTCCACCAAACAGGACAAGCTTGCATCTGTTATAGTTTTGGAGAAAAATGTGTTCATTTCATGTATGCGCGAAATGCCTTAAAAATGGCTTTAAAATGGATTTGGAGCATGGAGACGATTATCTCGGGATTGCAAGATAACCAAACAAAACTTTTAGTGGATTTCTACTTATTTTATTAAATATCATCTCCACCAAACAGGACAAGCTTGCATCTGTTATAGTTTTGGAGAAAAATGTGTTCATTTCATGTATGCGCGAAATGCCTTAAAAATGGCTTTAAAATGGATTTGGAGCATGGAGACGATTATCTCGGGATTGCAAGATAACCAAACAAAACTTTTAGTGGATTTCTACTTATTTTATTAAATATCATCTCCACCAAACAGGACAAGCTTGCATCTGTTATAGTTTTGGAGAAAAATGTGTTCATTTCATGTATGCGCGAAATGCCTTAAAAATGGCTTTAAAATGGATTTGGAGCATGGAGACGATTATCTCGGGATTGCAAGATAACCAAACAAAACTTTTAGTGGATTTCTACTTATTTTATTAAATATCATCTCCACCAAACAGGACAAGCTTGCATCTGTTATAGTTTTGGAGAAAAATGTGTTCATTTCATGTATGCGCGAAATGCCTTAAAAATGGCTTTAAAATGGATTTGGAGCATGGAGACGATTATCTCGGGATTGCAAGATAACCAAACAAAACTTTT